>NC_091339.1:4252169-4292169 GCF_038502225.1 Cherax quadricarinatus
TAGAACCTGTGTTGCTGTACCGTTTAAGGAGTATAATTACCCCAGTTTCTGTATATCTCTGTGCTATCCTCAATACCGCCTCTACTGTGCACTGTTGCAAGGTCGACAGTGTTGTGCAAGACACTAGCGTGCTATGTTACACCCTCATGTATCACTCTTCCTTTGTTTGCTTTTGTTTTCCATTGATACTTCCATCCTTCCTGTCTTTACAATGATGACTTCTCGTTTATCTTGCCTTCGTTATCCCGATGCGTAATGTTGTAGTGACGCATTCTTCTGACGTGGAATGTTGGGTCACAACGTTCATAACTCTGGACTCTGGTGATCATTTCCACACCTCAGGGTAGAAAATGCTCTGCAGTATTTATTAAGGTGACGCTTTCCCTGCCAGAGCATATTTGAAGATTTTCTGGTGTTGATAAATGGTTCAGAGAACCCACAAGTTGATAAATTAAACACATGTGCGACACGTGGGTATCTTTATTGTAGGAACATTTCGTCAACTAGTGCCTTCATTAGTCCAGTATAAAGAAGAATAGTAAAGATCAGAAGGTGATCAGTCCCTCAGCCTCCAGGATGAGGGACTGACTACCTTATTCTCCTTCTGATCTTCACTGTTCTTCTTTATATTGGACTGATGAAGCCACTGTGTAGCGAAACGTTTTCACAATAAAGATACCCAAGTGTCGCACATGTGTCTAATTCATTATTTTCTGGTGTGTGGATCTTCACGTATTCTGCCATCTATACCGCTCTCCTTGGTGTTGTTCCTTCCAGCTCTCCTTGGTATAGTTCCTCCCAGCTCTCCTTGGTGTTGTTCCTTCCAGCTCTCCTTGGTATAGTTCCTTCCAGCTCTCCTTGGTGTTGTTCCTTCCAGCTCTCCTTGGTGTTGTTCCTTCCAGCTCTCCTTGGTATAGTTCCTTCCAGCTCTCCTTGGTATAGTTCCTTCCAGCTCTCCTTGGTATAGTTCCTTCCAGCTCTCCTTGGTATAGTTCCTTCCAGCTCTCCTTGGTATAGTTCCTTCCAGCTCTCCTTGGTATAGTTCCTCCCAGCTCTCCTTGGTATAGTTCCTTCCAGCTCTCCTTGGTATAGTTCCTTCCAGCTCTCCTTGGTATAGTTCCTTCCAGCTCTCCTTGGTATAGTTCCTCCCAGCTCTCCTTGGTCCCAGCTCTCCTTGGTATAGTTCCTTCCAGCTCTCCTTGGTATGTCCAGCTCTCCTTCCAGCTCTCCTTGGTATAGTTCCTTCCAGCTCTCCTTGGTGTAGTTCCTTCCAGCTCTCCTTGGTATAGTTCCTTCCAGCTCTCCTTGGTATAGTTCCTTCCAGCTCTCCTTGGTATAGTTCCTTCCAGCTCTCCTTGGTATAGTTCCTTCCAGCTATCCTTGGAATAGTTCCTTCCAGCTCTCCTTTGTGTAGTTCCTTCCAGCTCTCCTTGGTAGTTCCTTCCAGCTAGTTCCTTCCAGCTCTCCTTGGTATAGTTCCTTCCAGCTATCCTTGGTATAGTTTCTTCCAGCTCTCCTTGGGTATCCAGTTCCTTCCAGCTCTCCTTGGGTAGTTCCTCCCAGCTCTCCTTCCAGCTCTCCTTGGTATAGTTCCTGCCAGCTCTCCTTGGTATAGTTCCTTCCAGCTCTCCTTGGTATAGTTCCTTCCAGCTCTCCTTGGTATAGTTCCTTCCAGCTCTCCTTGGTATAGTTCCTTCCAGCTCTCCTTGGTATAGTTCCTTCCAGCTCTCCTTGGTATAGTTCCTTCCAGCTCTCCTTGGTATAGTTCCTTCCAGCTCTCCGTGGTATAGTTCATCCCAGCTTCCTTCCAGCTCTCCTTGGTATAGTTCCTTCCAGCTCTCCTTGGTATAGTTCCTTCCAGCTCTCCTTGGTATAGTTCCTTCCAGCTCTCCTTGGTATAGTTCCTTCCAGCTCTCCTTGGTATAGTTCCTTCCAGCTCTCCTTGGTATAGTTCCTTCCAGCTCTCCTTGGTATAGTTCCTTCCAGCTCTCCTTGGTATAGTTCCTTCCAGCTCTCCTTGGTATAGTTCCTTCCAGCTCTCCTTGGTATAGTTCCTTCCAGCTCTCCTTGGTATAGTTCCTTCCAGCTCTCCTTGGTATAGTTCCTTCCAGCTCTCCTTGGTATAGTTCCTTCCAGCTCTCCTTGGTATAGTTCCTTCCAGCTCTCCTTGGTATAGTCCAGCTCTCCTTGGTATAGTTCCTTCCAGCTCTCCTTGGTATAGTTCCTTCCAGCTCTCCTTGGTATAGTTCCTTCCAGCTCTCCTTGGTATAGTTCCTTCCAGCTCTCCTTGGTATAGTTCCTTCCAGCTCTCCTTGGTGTAGTTCCTTCCAGCTCTCCTTGGTATAGTTCCTTCCAGCTCTCCTTGGTATAGTTCCTTCCAGCTCTCCTTGCTCTCCTTGGTATAGTTCCTTCCAGCTCTCCTTGGTATAGTTCCTTCCAGCTCTCCTTGGTATAGTTCCTACCAGCTCTCCTTGGTATAGTTCCTTCCAGTTCCTCCCAGCTCCTTGGTATAGTTCCTCCTTCCAGCTCTCCTTGGTATAGTTCCTTCCAGCTCTCCTTGGTGGTATAGTTCCTTCCAGCTCTCCTTGGTATAGTTCCTTCCAGCTCTCCTTGGTGTAGTTCCTACCAGCTCTCCGTGGTATAGTTCCTCCCATAGTTCCTCCCAGCTCTCCTTGGTATAGTTCCTTCCAGCTCTCCTTGGTATAGTTCCTCCCAGCTCTCCTTGGTATAGTTCCTTCCAGCTCTCCTTGGTATAGTTCCTTCCAGCTCTCCTTGGTATAGTTCCTTCCAGCTCTCCTTGGTATAGTTCCTCCCAGCTCTCCTTGGTATAGTTCCTTCCAGCTCTCCTTGGTATAGTTCCTTCCAGCTCTCCTTGGTGTAGTTCCTTCCAGCTCTCCTTGGTATAGTTCCTCCCAGCTCTCCTTGGTATAGTTCCTCCCAGCTCTCCTTGGTATAGTTCCTCCCAGCTCTCCTTGGTGTAGTTCCTTCCAGCTCTCCTTGGTATAGTTCCTCCCAGCTCTCCTTGGTATAGTTCCTCCCAGCTCTCCTTGGTATAGTTCCTCCCAGCTCTCCTTGGTCTAGTTCCTCCCAGCTCTCCTTGGTCTAGTTCCTCCCAGCTCTCCTTGGTATAGTTCCTTCCAGCTCTCCTTGGTATAGTTCCTTCCAGCTCTCCTTGGTATAGTTCCTCCCAGCTCTCCTTGGTATAGTTCCTTCCAGCTCTCCTTGGTATAGTTCCTTCCAGCTCTCCTTGGTATAGTTCCTTCCAGCTCTCCTTGGTGTTGTTCCTCCCAGCTCTCCTTGGTGTAGTTCCTTCCAGCTCTCCTTGGTATAGTTCCTCCCAGCTCTCCTTGGTATAGTTCCTCCCAGCTCTCCTTGGTATAGTTCCTCCCAGCTCTCCTTGGTATAGTTCCTTCCAGCTCTCCTTGGTATAGTTCCTCCCAGCTCTCCTTGGTATAGTTCCTCCCAGCTCTCCTTGGTGTAGTTCCTCCCAGCTCTCCTTGGTATAGTTCCTCCCAGCTCTCCTTGGTGTAGTTCCTTCCAGCTCTCCTTGGTGTTGTTCCTCCCAGCTCTCCTTGGTGTAGTTCCTTCCAGCTCTCCTTGGTGTAGTTCCTTCCAGCTCTCCTTGGTGTAGTTCCTTCCAGCTCTCCTTGGTGTAGTTCCTTCCAGCTCTCCTTGGTGTAGTTCCTTCCAGCTCTCCTTGGTATAGTTCCTCCCAGCTCTCCTTGGTGTAGTTCCTTCCAGCTCTCCTTGGTGTAGTTCCTTCCAGCTCTCCTTGGTATAGTTCCTCCCAGCTCTCCTTGGTATAGTTCCTTCCAGCTCTCCTTGGTATAGTTCCTTCCAGCTCTCCTTGGTATAGTTCCAGCTCTCCTTGGTATAGTTCCTTCCAGCTCTCCTTGGTATAGTTCCTCCCAGCTCTCCTTGGTATAGTTCCTTCCAGCTCTCCTTGGTATAGTTCCTCCCAGCTCTCCTTGGTATAGTTCCTTCCAGCTCTCCTTGGTATAGTTCCTCCCAGCTCTCCTTGGTATAGTTCCTCCCAGCTCTCCTTGGTATAGTTCCTTCCAGCTCTCCTTGGTATAGTTCCTCCCAGCTGTCCTTGGTATAGTTCCTCCCAGCTGTCCTTGGTATAGTTCCTCCCAGCTCTCCTTGGTATAGTTCCTTCCAGCTCTCCTTGGTATAGTTCCTCCCAGCTCTCCTTGGTGTAGTTCCTTCCAGCTCTCCTTGGTATAGTTCCTCCCAGCTCTCCTTGGTATAGTCCAGCTCTCCTTGGTAGTTCCTCCCAGCTTTCCAGCTCTCCTGGGTATAGTTCCTTCCAGCTCTCCTTGGTATAGTTCCTTCCAGCTCTCCTTGGTATAGTTCCTCCCAGCTCTCCTTGGTATAGTTCCTCCCAGCTCTCCTTGGTATAGTTCCTCCCAGCTCTCCTTGGTATAGTTCCTTCCAGCTCTCCTTGGTATAGTTCCTCTCCTTGGTATAGTTCCTCCCAGCTCTCCTTGGTATAGTTCCTCCCAGCTCTCCTTGGTATAGTTCCTTCCAGCTCTCCTTGGTATAGTTCTTGGTATAGTTCCTCCCAGCTCTCCTTGGTATAGTAGTTCCTTCCAGCTCTACTTGGTATTGTTCCTTCCAGCTCTCCTTGGTATAGTTCCTTCCAGCTCTCCTTGGTAGTTCCTTCCAGCTCTCCTTGGTATAGTTCCTTCCAGCTCTCCTTGGTATAGTTCCTTCCAGCTCTCCTTGGTATAGTTCCTTCCAGCTCTCCTTGGTATAGATTCTTCCAGCTCTCCTTGGTGTTGTTCCTCCCAGCTCTCCTTGGTATAGTTCCTTCCAGCTCTCCTTGGTATAGTTCCTTCCAGCTCTCCTTGGTGTAGTTCCTTCCAGCTCTCCTTGGTATAGTTCCTTCCAGCTCTCCTTGGTATAGTTCCTCCCAGCTCTCCTTGGTATAGTTCCTTCCAGCTCTCCTTGGTGTAGTTCCTTCCAGCTCTCCTTGGTAGTTCCTCCCAGTTCCTCCCCAGCTCTCCTTGGTATAGTTCCTTCCAGCTCTCCTTGGTATAGTTCCTCCCAGCTCTCCTTGGTATAGTTCCTTCCAGCTCTCCTTGGTATAGTTCCTTCCAGCTCTCCTTGGTATAGTTCCTTCCAGCTCTCCTTGGTATAGTTCCTTCCAGCTCTCCTTGGTATAGTCCATAGCTCTCCTTGGTATAGTTCCTTCCAGCTCTCCTTGGTATAGTTCCTTCCAGCTCTCCTTGGTATAGCTGTCCTTGGTATAGTTCCTTCCAGCTCTCCTTGGTATAGTTCCTTCCAGCTCTCCTTGGTATAGTTCCTTCCAGCTCTCCTTGGTATAGTTCCTCCCAGCTCTCCTTGGTGTAGTTCCTTCCAGCTCTCCTTGGTATAGTTCCTCCCAGCTGTCCTTGGTATAGTTCCTTCCAGCTCTCCTTGGTGTAGTTCCTTCCAGCTGTCCTTGGTATAGTTCCTCCCAGCTGTCCTTGGTATAGTTCCTCCCAGCTCCTTGGTATAGTTCCTCCCAGCTCTCCTTGGTGTAGTTCCTTCCAGCTCTCCTTGGTGTTGTTCCTCCCAGCTCTCCTTGGTATAGTTCCTCCCAGCTCTCCTTGGTGTAGTTCCTTCCAGCTCTCCTTGGTATAGTTCCTCCCAGCTCTCCTTGGTATAGTTCCTTCCAGCTCTCCTTGGTATAGTTCCTCCCAGCTCTCCTTGGTATAGTTCCTCCCAGCTCTCCTTGGTATAGTTCCTTCCAGCTCTCCTTGGTATAGTTCCTTCCAGCTCTCCTTGGTATAGTATAGTTCCTCCCAGCTCTCCTTGGTATAGTTCCTTCCAGCTCTCCTTGGTATAGTTCCTTCCAGCTCTCCTTGGTATAGTTCCTTCCAGCTCTCCTTGGTATAGTTCCTTCCAGCTCTCCTTGGTATAGTTCCTTCCAGCTCTCCTTGGTGTAGTTCCTTCCAGCTGTCCTTGGTATAGTTCCTCCCAGCTCTCCTTGGTATAGTTCCTCCCAGCTCTCCTTGGTATAGTTCCTTCCAGCTCTCCTTGGTGTAGTTCCTTCCAGCTCTCCTTGGTGTAGTTCCTTCCAGCTGTCCTTGGTATAGTTCCTTCCAGCTCTCCTTGGTATAGTTCCTCCCAGCTCTCCTTGGTATAGTTCCTTCCAGCTCTCCTTGGTATAGTTCCTTCCAGCTCTCCTTGGTATAGTTCCTTCCAGCTCTCCTTGGTATAGTTCCTTCCAGCTCTCCTTGGTATAGTTCCTTCCAGCTCTCCTTGGTATAGTTCCTTCCAGCTCTCCTTGGTATAGTTCCTTCCAGCTCTCCTTGGTATAGTTCCTTCCAGCTCTCCTTGGTATAGTTCCTTCCAGCTCTCCTTGGTATAGTTCCTTCCAGCTCTCCTTGGTATAGTTCCTACCAGCTCTCCTTGGTATAGTTCCTTCCAGCTCTCCTTGGTATAGTTCCTTCCAGCTCTCCTTAGTTCCTTCCAGCTCTCCTTGGTATAGTTCCTCCCAGCTCTCCTTGGTATAGTTCCTTCCAGCTCTCCTTGGTATAGTTCCTTCCAGCTCTCCTTGGTATAGTTCCTCCCAGCTCTCCTTGGTATAGTTCCTTCCAGCTCTCCTTGGTATAGTTCCTTCCAGCTCTCCTTGGTGTTGTTCCTCCCAGCTCTCCTTGGTATAGTTCCTTCCAGCTCTCCTTGGTGTAGTTCCTTCCAGCTCTCCTTGGTATAGATTCTTCCAGCTCTCCTTGGTGTAGTTCCTTCCAGCTCTCCTTGGTATAGTTCCTTCCAGCTCTCCTTGGTGTAGTTCCTTCCAGCTCTCCTTGGTGTAGTTCCTTCCAGCTCTCCTTGGTGTAGTTCCTTCCAGCTCTCCTTGGTATAGTTCCTTCCAGCTCTCCTTGGTATAGTTCCTTCCAGCTCTCCTTGGTATAGTTCCTTCCAGCTCTCCAGTTCCTCCCAGCTCTCCTTGGTATAGTTCCTTCCAGCTCTCCTTGGTATAGTTCCTTCCAGCTCTCCTTAGTTCCTCCCAGCTCTCCTTGGTATAGTTCCTCCCAGCTCTCCTCCCCTTCCAGCTCTCCTTGGTATAGTTCCTTCCAGCTCTCCTTGGTGTAGTTCCTTCCAGCTCTCCTTGGTATAGTTCCTCCCAGCTCTCCTTGGTATAGTTCCTTCCAGCTCTCCTTGGTATAGTTCCTCCCAGCTCTCCTTGGTATAGTTCCTTCCAGCTCTCCTTGGTATAGTTCCTTCCAGCTCTCCTTGGTATAGTTCCTTCCAGCTCTCCTTGGTATAGTTCCTTCCAGCTCTCCTTGGTATAGTTCCTTCCAGCTCTCCTTGGTATAGTTCCTTCCAGCTCTCCTTGGTATAGTTCCTTCCAGCTCTCCTTGGTATAGTTCCTTCCAGCTCTCCTTGGTATAGTTCCTTCCAGCTCTCCTTGGTATAGTTCCTTCCAGCTCTCCTTGGTATAGTTCCTTCCAGCTCTCCTTGGTATAGTTCCTTCCAGCTCTCCTTGGTATGGTCCAGCTCTCCTTGGTATAGTTCCTTCCAGCTCTCCTTGGCTCTCCTTGGTATAGTTCCTTCCAGCTCTCCTTGGTATAGTTCCTTCCAGCTCTCCTTGGTATAGTTCCTTCCTGCTCTCCTTGTTATAGTTCCTCCCAGCTCTCCTTGGTATAGTTCCAGCTCTCCTTGGTGTAGCTCTTCCTTCCAGCTCTCCTTGGTATAGTTCCTTCCAGCTCTCCTTGGTAGTTCCTAGTTCCTCCCAGCTCTCCTTGGTAGTAGTTCCTTCCAGCTCTCCTTGGTATCGTTCCTTCCAGCTCTCCTTGGTATAGTTCCTCCCAGCTGTCCTTGGTATAGTTCCTCCCAGCTCTCCTTGGTATAGATCCTTTCAACTCTCCTTGGTATAGATCCTTCCAGTTCCTCCCAGCTCTCCTTAGTTCCTTCCAGTGGTATAGTTCCTTCCAGCTCTCCTTGGTGTAGTTCCTCCCAGCTCTCCTTGGTATAGTTCCTTCCAGCTCTCCTTGGTATAGTTCCTCCCAGCTCTCCTTGGTATAGTTCCTTCCAGCTCTCCTTGGTATAGTTCCTTCCAGCTCTCCTTGGTATAGTTCCTTCCAGCTCTCCTTGGTGTAGTTCCTCCCAGCTCTCCTTGGTATAGTTCCTTCCAGCTCTCCTTGGTATAGTTCCTTCCAGCTCTCCTTGGTATAGTTCCTTCCAGCTCTCCTTGGTATAGTTCCTCCCAGCTCTCCTTGGTATAGTTCCTCCCAGCTCTCCTTGGTATAGTTCCTCCCAGCTCTCCTTGGTATAGTTCCTCCCAGCTCTCCTTGGTATAGTTCCTTCCAGCTCTCCTTGGTATAGTTCCTTCCAGCTCTCCTTGGTAGTTCCTTAGTTCCTCCCAGCTCTCCTTGGTATAGTTCCTAGCTTCCTCCCAGCTCTCCTTGGTATAGTTCCTTCCAGCTCTCCTTGGTATAGTTCCTCCCAGCTCTCCTTGGTATAGTTCCTTCCAGCTCTCCTTGGTATAGTTCCTTCCAGCTCTCCTTGGTATAGTTCCTTCCAGCTCTCCTTGGTATAGTTCCTTCCAGCTGTCCTTGGTATAGTTCCTTCCAGCTCTCCTTGGTATAGTTCCTTCCAGCTCTCCTTGGTATAGTTCCTCCCAGCTCTCTTGGTATAGTTCCTTGGTATAGTTCCTTCCAGCTCTCCTTGGTATAGTTCCTTCCAGCTCTCCTTGGTATAGTTCCTTCCAGCTCTCCTTGGTATAGTTCCTTCCAGCTCTCCTTGGTATAGTTCCTTCCAGCTCTCCTTGGTCCTAGTTCCTTGGTATAGTTTCCAGCTCTCCTTGGTATAGTTCCTTCCAGCTCTCCTTGGTATAGTTCCTTCCAGCTCTCCTTGGTATAGTTCCTTCCAGCTCTCCTTGGTATAGTTCCTTCCAGCTCTCCTTGGTATAGTTCCTTCCAGCTCTCCTTGGTATAGTTCCTTCCAGCTCTCCTTGGTATAGTTCCTCCCAGCTCTCCTTGGTATAGTTCCTTCCAGCTCTCCTTGGTAGTTCCTTAGTTCCTTGGTATAGTTTCCAGCTCTCCTTGGTATAGTTCCTTCCAGCTCTCCTTGGTATAGTTCCTTCCAGCTCTCCTTGGTATAGTTCCTTCCAGCTCTCCTTGGTATAGTTCCTTCCAGCTCTCCTTGGTATAGTTCCTTCCAGCTCTCCTTGGTATAGTTCCTTCCAGCTCTCCTTGGTATAGTTCCTTCCAGCTCTCCTTGGTATAGTTCCTTCCAGCTCTCCTTGGTATAGTTCCTTCCAGCTCTCCTTGGTATAGTTCCTTCCAGCTCTCCTTGGTATAGTTCCTTCCAGCTCTCCTTGGTAGTTCCTAGTTCCTTCCAGCTCTCCTTGGTCTAGTTCCTTCCAGCTCTCCTTGGTATAGTTCCTTCCAGCTCTCCTTGGTATAGTTCCTTCCAGCTCTCCTTGGTATAGTTCCTTCCAGCTCTCCTTGGTATAGTTCCTTCCAGCTCTCCTTGGTCTAGTTCCTTCCAGCTCTCCTTGGTATAGTTCCTTCCAGCTCTCCTTGGTATAGTTCCTTCCAGCTCTCCTTGGTCTAGTTCCTTCCAGCTCTCCTTGGTATAGTTCCTTCCAGCTCTCCTTGGTCTAGTTCCTTCCAGCTCTCCTTGGTATAGTTCCTTCCAGCTCTCCTTGGTCTAGTTCCTTCCAGCTCTCCTTGGTATAGTTCCTTCCAGCTCTCCTTGGTATAGTTCCTTCCAGCTCTCCTTGGTATAGTTCCTTCCAGCTCTCCTTGGTATAGTTCCTTCCAGCTCTCCTTGGTATAGTTCCTTCCAGCTCTCCTTGGTATAGTTCCTTCCAGCTCTCCTTGGTATAGTTCCTTCCAGCTCTCCTTGGTATAGTTCCTTCCAGCTCTCCTTGGTATAGTTCCTTCCAGCTCTCCTTGGTATAGTTCCTTCCAGCTCTCCTTGGTATAGTTCCTTCCAGCTCTCCTTGGTCTAGTTCCTTCCAGCTCTCCTTGGTATAGTTCCTTCCAGCTCTCCTTGGTATAGTTCCTTCCAGCTCTCCTTGGTATAGTTCCTTCCAGCTCTCCTTGGTATAGTTCCTCCCAGCTCTCCTTGGTATAGTTCCTTCCAGCTCTCCTTGGTATAGTTCCTTCCAGCTCTCCTTGGTATAGTTCCTTCCAGCTCTCCTTGGTATAGTTCCTTCCAGCTCTCCTTGGTATAGTTCCTTCCAGCTCTCCTTGGTATAGTTCCTCCCAGCTCTCCTTGGTATAGTTCCTTCCAGCTCTCCTTGGTATAGTTCCTCCCAGCTCTCCTTGGTATAGTTCCTCCCAGCTCTCCTTGGTATAGTTCCTCCTTTCTGTGCTACGTGTCCAAAAGTACCTCCTTTCTGTGCTACGTGTCCAAAAGTACCTCCTTTCTGTGCTACGTGTCCAAAAGTACCTCCTTTCTGTGCTACGTGTCCAAAAGCACCTCCTTTCTATGCTACGTGTCCAAAAGCACCTCCTTTCTGTGCTACGTGTCCAAAAGCACCTCCTTTCTGTGCTACGTGTCCAAAAGCACCTCCTTTCTGTGCTACGTGTCCAAAAGTACCTCCTTTCTGTGCTACGTGTCCAAAAGCACCTCCTTTCTGTGCTACGTGTCCAAAAGCACCTCCTTTCTGTGCTACGTGTCCAAAAGCACCTCCTTTCTGTGCTACGTGTCCAAAAGTACCTCCTTTCTATGCTACGTGTCCAAAAGCACCTCCTTTCTGTGCTACGTGTCCAAAAGCACCTCCTTTCTGTGCTACGTGTCCAAAAGTACCTCCTTTCTGTGCTACGTGTCCAAAAGCACCTCCTTTCTGTGCTACGTATCCAAAAGTACCTCCTTTCTGTGCTACGTGTCCAAAAGCACCTCCTTTCTGTGCTACGTATCCAAAAGTACCTCCTTTCTGTGCTACGTATCCAAAAGCACCTCCTTTCTGTGCTACGTGTCCAAAAGTACCTCCTTTCCGTGCTACGTGTCCAAAAGTACCTCCTTTCTGTGCTACGTGTCCAAAATACCTCCTTTCTGTGCTAAGTGTCTAAAAGTACCTCCTTTCTGTGCTACGTGTCCAAAAGCACCTCCTTTCTGTGCTACGTGTCCAAAAGTACCTCCTTTCTGTGCTACGTGTCCAAAAGTACCTCCTTTCTGTGCTACGTGTCCAAAAGTACCTCCTTTCTGTGCTACGTGTCCAAAAGTACCTCCTTTCTGTGCTACGTGTCCAAAAGTACCTCCTTTCCGTGCTACGTGTCCAAAAGTACCTCCTTTCTGTGCTACGTGTCCAAAATACCTCCTTTCTGTGCTAAGTGTCTAAAAGTACCTCCTTTCTGTGCTACGTGTCCAAAAGCACCTCCTTTCTGTGCTACGTGTCCAAAAGTACCTCCTTTCTCTGCTACGTGTCTAAAAGTACCTCCTTTCTGTGCTACGTGTCTAAAAGTACCTCCTTTCTGTGCTACGTGTCCAAAAGTACCTCCTTTCTGTGCTAGGTGTCCAAAAGTACCTCCTTTCTGTGCTACGTGTCTAAAAGTACCTCCTTTCTGTGCTACGTGTCCAAAAGCACCTCCTTTCTGTGCTAGGTGTCCAAAAGTACCTCCTTTCTGTGCTACGTGTCTAAAAGTACCTCCTTTCTGTGCTACGTGTCCAAAAGTACCTCCTTTCTGTGCTAGGTGTCCAAAAGTACCTCCTTTCTGTGCTACGTGTTCAGAAGTACCTCCTTTCTGTGCTACGTGTTCAGAAGTACCTCCTTTCTGTGCTACGTGTTCAGAAGTAGCTGCTGTGCTTCACGTCACAGCAAGTAGCACTCTGCAACGCTTGCTACGTATTTACTGAACAATGAACACCTCTCGTTCAAGGTTCACAAGTTCTGCAGTGTGTGTCCATGGGTGTCACTGTTATGGGTCTGCCTATCATGGCATGGACAACAAGGTAACACTTAAGGAACTTAGCAACATTAAAAGTGAGAGGATTTGAGAAGACTTGATCGTAACATACAAAATCCCATGAATATTTGAGGAGACCTGATCGCAACATACAAAATCCATTGAGGGTAGAATTAATGGTGAGGTTGTTGAGGACACGAGGAGAGGAATCCAGGGAACACGGATGGCAATTAAAGACGCACGTGAGGGTTGTTAGGAAGTACTTTGTCAGCATTAGAGTGGTGAGTGGAATGAACTAGAAGAGACGGTGGTGTGGGTAAACACTATACATGGTTTTAAGGCTAGGCATGATAGTGTCGTGGAGGGTCATCAGTCAGTAAAATTGGTCGATGCTAGTTAATTAAGAGGCTGGGCCGGGAACTTTGACTCGACCCCCCCATTCAACGAGGGTGAATACACCCACACACCCCCCTCCCCTACCCATCTTTCATACAATTACTCCCCACCTTACCCTCCCCTCCCCTCTCCAACACACTCTCCTCCCTCTACCCTCCTCCCGTCCCCACGTCCCCTCGCCTCCCCTCGTCTCCCCTCGCCTCCCCTCGCCTCCCCTCGCCTCCCCTCGTAGTGTTGTCACAGATATTAGCTTCTGGATCGTTAACCTTAACTTCACACTGCATTACTCTCCCCTTACCGGTCCCTCACTCTCCCCTCACCCGTCCCTCACTCTCCCCTCACCCGTCCCTCACTCTCCTAATTCTCCCCTCCCTCTACCCTCACCCGTCCCTCACTCTCCCCTCACCTGTCCCTCTCCCCTCACCGGTCCCTCTCTCTCCCCTCACCGGTCCCTCACTCTCCACTCACCCGTCCCTCACTCTCCCCTCACCCGTCCCTCACTCTCCCCTCACCCGTCCCTCACTCTCCCCTCACCTGTCCCTCACTCTCCCCTCATCCGTCCCTCACTCTCCCCTCATCGTCCCTTACTCTCCCCTCTCCCGTCCATTATTCTACCCTCATTCGTCCCTTACTCTCCCCTCACCCGTCCCTTACTTTCCCCTCTCCCGTCCATTATTCTCCCCTCATTCGTCCCTTACTCTCCCCTAACCCGTCCCTTACTCTCCCCTCTCCCGTCCATTATTCTCCCCTCATTCGTCCCTTACTCTCCCCTTACCCGTCCCTTACTCTCCCCTCTCCCGTCCATTATTCTCCCCTCATTCGTCCCTTACTCTCCCCTCACCCGTCCCTTACTCTCCCCTCACCCGTCCCTTACTCTCCCCTCACATGTCCCTTACTCTCCCCTCTCCCGTCCCTTACTCTCCCCTCTCCCGTCCCTTACTCTCCCCTCACCTGTCCCTTACTCTCCCCTCTCCAGTCCCTTACTCTCCCCTCTCCAGTCCCTTACTCTCCCCTCTCCAGTCCCTTACTCTCCCCTCACATGTCCCTTACTCTCCCCTCTCCAGTCCCTTACTCTCCCCTCTCCAGTCCCTTACTCTCCCCTCACCTGTCCCTTACTCTCCCCTCTCCCGTCCCTTACTCTCCCCTCACCCGTCCCTTACTCTCCCCTCACCCGTCCCTTACTCTCCCCTCACATGTCCCTTACTCTCCCCTCTCCCGTCCCTTACTCTCCCCTCTCCCGTCCCTTACTCTCCCCTCACCCGTCCCTTACTCTCCCCTCACATGTCCCTTACTCTCCCCTCTCCCGTCCCTTACTCTCCCCTCTCCCGTCCCTTACTCTCCCCTCACCCGTCCCTTACTCTCCCCTCACATGTCCCTTACTCTCCCCTCTCCCGTCCCTTACTCTCCCCTCTCCCGTCCCTTACTCTCCCCTCACCCGTCCCTTACTCTCCCCTCACATGTCCCTTACTCTCCCCTCTCCCGTCCCTTACTCTCCCCTCTCCCGTCCCTTACTCTCCCCTCACATGTCCCTTACTCTCCCCTCACATGTCCCTTACTCTTGGGGTGGGTGATGGGGTAGGGTGATGGGGTGGGTGATGGGGTGGGTGATGGGGTAGGTGATGGGGTAGGGTGATGGGGTAGGGTGATGGGGTGGGTGATGGGGTAGGGTGATGGGGCAGGGTGATGGGGTAGGGTGATGGGGTGGGTGATGGGGGGTATGGGGTGGGGTGATGGGGTAGGGTGATGGGGTAGGGTGATGGGGTGGGTGATGGGGTAGGGTGATGGGGCAGGGTGATGGGGTAGGGTGATGGGGTGGGGTGATGGGGTAGGGTGATGGGGTGGGTGATGGGGTAGGGTGATGTGGTAGGGTGATGGGGCAGGGTGATCGGGTGGGTGATGGGGCAGGGTGATGGGGTAGGGTGATGGGGTAGGGTGATGGGGTGGGTGATGGGGTAGGGTGATGGGGTGGGTGATGGGGTAGGGTGATGGGGTGGGTGATGGGGTAGGGTGATGGGGTAGGGTGATGGGGTGGGTGATGGGTAGGGTGATGGGGTGGGTGATGGGGTAGGGTGATGGGGTAGGGTGATGGGGTGGGTGATGGGGTAGGGTGATGGGGTGGGTGATGGGGTGGGTGATGGGGTAGGGTGATGGGGTGGGTGATGGGGTAGGTGATGGGGTGGGTGATGGGGTAGGGTGATGGGGTGGGTGATGGGGTCGGGTGATGGGGTAGGGTGATGGGGTAGGGTGAGGGGGTAGGGTGATGGGGTGGGTGATGGGGTAGGGTGATGGGTTAGGGTGATGGGGTAGGTGATTGGGTGGGTGATGGGGTAGGGTGATGGGGTGGGTGATGGGGTAGGGTGATGGGGTCGGGTGATGGGGTGGGTGATGGGGTAGGGTGATGGGGTGGGTGATGGGGTGGGTGATGGGGTGGGGGATGGGGTAGGGTGATGGGGTAGGGTGCTGGGGTGGGTGATGGGGTAGGGTGATGGGGTGGGTGATGGGGTAGGGTGATGGGGTGGGTGATGGGGTAGGGTGATGGGGTGATGGGGTAGGGTGTGATTGGGTGGGTGATGGGGTAGGGTGATGGGGTGGGTGATGGGTAGGGTGATGGGTAGGGTGATTGGGTGGGTGATGGGTAGGGTGATGGGGTGGGTGATGGGTAGGGTGATGGGGTAGGGTGATGGGGTGGGTGATGGGTAGGGTGATGGGGCAGGGTGATGGGTAGGGTGATGGGGCAGGGTGATGGGGTAGGGTGATGGGGTAGGGTGATGGGGCAGGGTGATGGGGTAGGGTGATGGGGTGGGTGATGGGGTGGGTGATGGGGTAGGGTGATGGGGTGGGTGATGGGGTAGGGTGATGGGGTGGGTGATGGGGTAGGGTGATGGGGTGGGTGATGGGGTAGGGTGATGGGGTGGGTGATGGGTAGGGTGATGGGGTGGGTGATGGGGTAGGGTGATGGGGTGGGTGATGGGGTGGGTGATGGGTAGGGTGATGGGGTGGGTGATGGGTAGGGTGATGGGTAGGGTGATGGGGCAGGGTGATGGGGTAGGGTGATGGGTAGGGTGATGGGGTGGGTGATGGGGTGGGTGATGGGGTGGGTGATGGGGCAGGGTGATGGGGTGGGTGATGGGGTGGGTGATGGGGTAGGGTGATGGGGTGGGTGATGGGGTAGGGTGATGGGGCAGTGTGATGGGGTAGGGTGATGGGGCAGGGTGATGGGGTAGGGTGATGGGGCAGGGTGATGGGGTAGGTGATGGGGTGGGTGATGGGGTAGGGTGATGGGGTAGGGTGATGGGGTAGGGTGATGGGGCAGGGTGATGGGGTAGGGTGATGGGGTTGGGTGTGGGGTTAGGGTGATGGGGTAGGGTGTTGGGGCAGGGTGATGGGGTAGGGTGATGGGGTGGGTGATGGGGCAGGGTGATGGGGTGGGTGATGGGGCAGGATGATGGGGTAGGGTGATGGGGTGGGTGATGGGGCAGGGTGATGGGGTGGGTGATGGGGTGGGTGATGGGGTGGGTGATGGGGTAGGGTGATGGGGCAGGATGATGGGGTAGGGTGATGGGGTGGGTGATGGGGCAAGGTGATGGGGTGGGTGATGGGGTAGGGTGATGGGATGATGATAATAAAAAGATTGATGGCACCTCACTATTAATTCTGCCTGGTAGTGTTGCTTGTGTCCGCTGTGTTGTTCAGTGCGTCACAATATTAGTCAGTGCGCAATAATATTAGTGCGTCACAGTATTGATCAGTGCGTCACAGTGTTGGTCAGTGTATCACAGTATTGATCAGTGCGTCACAGTATTGGTCAGTGCATCACAGTATTGATCAGTGCGTCACAGTATTGGTCAGTAACAGTATTGGTCAGTGCGTCACAGTATTAGTGCGTCACAGTATTGGTCAGTGTGTCACAGTATTGGTCAGTGCATCACAGTGTTGATCAGTGCGTCACAGTATTAGTCAGTACGTCACAGTATTGTCAGTGCGTCACAGTATTGATCAGTGCGTCACAGTGTTGGTCAGTGCATCACAGTATTGATCAGTGCGTCGCTGTATTGGTCAATGCATCACAGTATTGGTCAGTGCGTCACAGTATTGGTCAGTGCGTTACAGTATTGATCAGTAAGTAACAGTATTGGTCAGTGCGTCACAGAATTGGTCAGTGTGTCACAGTATTAGTCAGTGCATCACAGTGTTGATCAGTGCGTCACAATATTGGTCAGTACGTCACAGTGTTGGTCAGTACGTCACAGTATTGGTCAGTGCCTCACAGTATTGGTCAGTACGTCACAGTGTTGGTCAGTGCGTCACAGTATTGGTCGGTACGTCACAGTGTTTGTCAGTGCGTCACAGTGTTGGTCAGCGCGTCACAGTATTGGGCAGAGCGTCACAGTATTGGTCAGTACGTCACAGTATTGTCAATGCGTCACAGCATTGGTCAGTACGTCACAGCATTGGTCAGTACGTCACAGTATTGGTCAGTGCGTCAGTGTTGATCAGTATGTCACAGTGTTGGTCAGTGCATCACAGTATTGGTCAGTATGTCACAGTATTGGTCAGTGCGTCACAGTATTGGCCAGTGCGTCACATTATCGGTCAGTGCGTCACAGTATTGGTCAGTGCGTCACACAGTATAGTGTGTGAGGCCCCCACACCTGACTCCTGAAAGGGTGAGTACAGGTGTGTGAGGCCCCACACCTGACTCCTGAGAGGGTGAGTACAGGTGTGTGAGGCGCCCACACCTGACTCCTGAGAGGGTGAGTGCAAGTGTGTGAGGCCCCCACACCTGCATCCTGAGAGGGTGATTACAGGTGTGTAAGGGCCCCCACACCTGCCTCCTGAGAGGGTGAGTACAGGTGTGTGAGGGCCCCCACACCTGCCTCCTGAGAGGGTGAGTACAGGTGTGTGAGGGGCCCCCACACCTGCCTCCTGAGAGGGTGAGTAAAGGTGTGTGAAGGCCCCCACACCTGCCTCCTGAGAGGGTGAATACAGGTGTGTGAGGCCCCCACACCTGCCTCCTGAGAGGGTGAGGACAGGTGAGGGGCCCCCACACCTGCCTCCTGAGAGGGTGAGTACAGGTGTGTGAGGCCCCCACACCTGCCTCCTGAGAGGGAGTAGCTCTGTGAAGACCTGTTTGTACGTCTCTGTGAATCTGAACCAGGATGCCCTCTCTTGAGCAACTTTACCAGCAGCTAAAAGAAGACCTTAGGGCTGCTAAGCTGGAGATACGGCGATTAACGGAGGAGAACAAGAGGATTCGTAGTAATCCTCCTGTTGTGAGTCCCCAGGTTAAGAGGGGAACTTGGTCAGTGGCCGGGCAACATGGAACCAAGCTGAGGATCAAGAAGACTGTTGGAGAGGCAGAAACAACGAGAAACCAGAAGATTACTGTGGAAACTTCCAACCCATTTTCGGTGCTACCTGACGAATGTGGGTGTTCTACTGGGAATGCCACAACGAGCACCAAGGAAGCATTGGCTGACGTGAGTGAGACATCCCTAGAAACACCAACGAAGACCATCGAGAACGTCTTGACGAATTCCACAAGTGAAGGTGTAGTGCTACCTAACGAATGTGAGTCAACTTCTGGGAACATCACGACGGATGTAGACAAGGAAGGTAAAAACATTGTTGTTGTTGGGGATAGCCAGATTAGGTACATGGATAGGGCATTCTGTGTTTTCCTGGGGCTGGGATGAAGGATATTATTAGCCGTCTGGATGACATTATGAGAGGTAATGGGAGAAATCCTATTGTCTGTCTCAGTGCTGGAGGCAACGATGTTGGCAGACGTAGGAGTGAGGACCTGATTAGCAGGTATAGGTTAGCAATAGAGATAATTAGGAGGAAGGGTGGGAAACCTGTCATATGTGGTATTTTGCCAAGGAGAGGAGTTGGAAATGAATGGTTGTCCAGGGCAATTGGTGTCAATTGCTGGCTGGACAAATACTGTAAGGAAAATGCGGTAACATTCATTGACAACTGGGACCTCTTCTATGGCAGAAATGACATGTATGCCAGGGATGGGGTTCACTTATCTAGGTCTGGGGTGGGAGCACTGGCCAACGCAGTGGAGGGAGATGTTAGGACTTTAAACTAGGAATAGTTAGTGGTATAGATTTTGGCGGGAAAACAGTGAAATCCCAGTGTAGTAATATGAGTACTAGGAGAACTAGTAATAGGCAAAACGAGGTGGAACTAGGTGACAAGGACAGTAATAGGTTTAGTGGAATAACAGAAAGGAGCAGGAAGGGTAAAGAGAAAGGAGGGTCTTAAATGTATATTACACAAATAGTCGTAGTGCTAGGAATAAGATGGACGAGTTGAGACTAGTTGCTAGTGCAGGTAACATTGATGTATTTGCCTTAACTGAGACGTGGTTCAATACGAAAAATCGGGACATGCCTGCTGAATGTCACATACAGGGATTTAAATTGTTCCAAGTAGACAGAAGTATCGGGAAGGGGGGTGGGGTGGCACTGTATGTCCGAGATCGCTTGATCTGTTGCATAAAAACGGGTATTAAGTCAGAAGTAACACATACAGAGTCTGTTTGGATAGAATTTTCAGAGGGACATGAAAAATTAATTTTAGGAGTGATATACCGTCCCCCAAACTTAGATAGGGACCAAGGGAGACTACTATGGGAGGAAATTGTTAAGGCCATAAGGCACGATAATGTAGTAATTCTAGGAGACTTTAACTTTAGTCATATTGATTGGAATTTCTTGACTGGGAATTTAGAATCAAACGACTTCTTAGAAGTAGTTCAGGATTGTTTTTTGAGCAGTTTGTGATACAGCCTACAAGGGGAAATTTCCTTCTTGACTTGGTTTTGGCAAACAAGGAAACTCTTGTTAATAATTTAGAAATTACAGAGGAACTCGGCACAAGCGATCACAAATCAATTAACTTTCGCAGTGAATGGAAGTATGACAGTAGGGATAATTCAGTACTGGTCCCAGATTTTCGCTTAGCAGATTACAATGGGCTTAGAGAACACATCATCTGTTGACTGGGGTAACGAAGAGAGCTATCAGTATGACAGCTTTCTTAACACAATACATGCTGCCCAAAGGACATTTATCCCATATAAGGAAATTAGATCGAATAGAAATGACCCCAGATGGATGAATAATAGGCTCAGATATCTTTTAGGACAGAAAAAAAGGAATTTATTGGCGCATCAAAAGAGGTGAGGGTCATCTTATGAATCAGTATATTGACATTAAGAGGGACGTTAAAAAGGGGATAAGAAAAGCTAAAAGGGACTATGAAATTAAAGTTGCTAGGGATTCGAAAACTAACCCAAAAAGTTTTTTCCAGGTTTATAGAACAAAAGTTAGAGATAAGATAGGTCCCCTTAAAAATAACTATGGGCATCTTACTGACAAAGAGAATGAAATGTGCTCGATTTTTAATAATTATTTTCTCTCGGTTTTCACTCAGGAAGACACTAACAATATCCCAGTAATTAATTTTTATAGTGGGCTTGAAGATGATAAATTATGTAATATCACAGTCACTACCGAATTGGTTATCAAACAGATAGACTGGTTAAAGCAAAATAAATCCCCGGACCCTGATGAACTTTTTTCAAGGGTTCTTAAAGAGTGTAAAATGGAACTTTGTGACCCATTGACTAATATTTTTAATATTTCTCGTCAAACAGGTGTAGTGTCTGATATATGGAAGATGGCTAATATAATTCCTATTTTTAAAGCAGGGGACAAGTCGTTACCGTCAAATTACCGCCCAATAAACCTAACCTCAATTGTAGGCAAATTACTAGAGTCAATTATAGCTGATAATATAAGAAGCCATCTGGATAAGCATAGCTTGATTAATGATACTCAGCATGGATTCACGAGGGGCCGTTCCTGCCTAACTAATTTATTAATCTTCTTCAGTAAAGCTTTTGAGGCCGTTGATCATGATAAAGAATACGATATTGTTTATTTAGATTTTAGTAAGGCTTTTGATAGAGTACTACACCAGAGACTTAAAAAAAGTGGCAGCTCATGGCATTGGGGGAAAAGTGCTGTCATGGATCGAGTCATGGCTCACCAATAGGAAGCAGAGAGTATGCTTAAATGAGGTTCAATCCGAGTGGGGATCTGCAACAAGTGGCGTACTACAGGGATCAGTCTTAGGCCCGTTGTTGTTGTTTATAATATATATCAATGATCTTGATGAAGGAATTACTAGTGATATGAGCAAATTCGCCGATGACACAAAGATAGGTAGGATAATTGATTCAAACGTAGATGTTAGGGAACTTCATGAGGATTTAGACAAACTCTATTCTTGGTCAGAAAAGTGGCAGATGCAGTTCAATGTAGATAAATGCAAGGTTCTGAAGCTCGGGAGTGTCCATAACCCTAGCACTTATAAGTTAAATAATGTACAACTTAGCCATACAGATTGCGAAAAGGACTTCGTGGTTATGGTGAGCAGCAACCTTAAACCAAGACAGGAAATGCCTAAGCGTACGTAATAAGGCAAATAGATTATTGGGATTTATAACAAGAAGTGTAAGCAACAGAAGTCCAGAAGTCATACTGCAGCTTTATACATCATTAGTAAGGCCTCACCTAGATTATGCAGCTCAGTTCTGGTCTCCATATTACAGAATACCTGGATACCTGGAGGTTACCTGTAGGTTATTTCGGGGATCAGCGCCCCCGCGGCCCGGTCCATGACCAGGCCTCCCGATGGATCAGGGCCTGATCAACTAGGCTGTTACTGCTGGCCGCACGCAGTCCAACGTACGAACCACAGCCCGGCTGATCCGGCACTGACTTTAGGTATCTGTCCAGCTCTCTCTTGAAGGCAGCCAGGGGTTTATTGGCAATTCCCCTAATGCTTGATGGGAGGCTGTTGAACAGTCTTGGGCCCCGGACACTTATGGTGTTTTCCCTTAGTGTACCAATGGCGCCCCTACTTTTTATTGGGGGCATTTTGCATCGCCTGCCCAGTCTTTTACTTTCGTAGGGAGTGATTTCTGTGTGCAGATTTGGGACCATTCCTTCCAAGATTTTCCAAGTGTAGATTATGATATATCTCTCCCTCCTGCGTTCCAACGAGTACAAGCCAAGTGCTTCCAAGCGTTCCCAGTAGTTAAGGTGCTTGACAGAAGTTATACGTGCAGTAAAGGATCTCTGTACACTCTCTAGATCTGCGATTTCACCTGCTTTGAATGGAGATGTTAATGTACAGCAGTATTCCAGCCTAGAGAGAACAAGTGATTTGAAAAGGATCATCATTGGCTTGGCATCTCTCGTTTTGAACGTTCTCATTATCCATCCTATCATTTTCTTTGCACGTGCGATCGTGGCACTGTTGTGATCCTTGAAAGTGAGATCCTCAGACATTACTGCTCCCAGGTCCCTTACATTATTTTTTCCGCTCTATTGTACGGCCAGAGTCTGTAGTATTCTCTGTTCTAGTTATTATCTCCTCCAGTTTTCCATAACGGAGTAGTTGGAATTTGTCCTCATTGAACATCATATTGTTTACCGTTGCCCACTGGAAAACTTTGTTTATATCTTCTTGGAGGTTAACCGCGTCCTCAGCAGATGACAGCCTCATGCAGATCCTAGTATCATCCGCAAAGGATGATACGGTGCTGTGATGTATATCTCTGTCTGTGTCTGATATGAGGATAAGGAATAAGATGGGGGCGAGTACTGTGCCTTGTGGAACAGAGCTCTTCACTATGGCAGCCTCCGATTTAACTCTGTTGACCACTACTCTTTGTGTTCGATTTGTTAGGAAGTTGAAGATCCATCTCCCCACTTTCCCAGTTATTCCTTTAGCACGTATTTTATGGGCTATTACGCCATGATCGCATTTGTCAAATGCTTTTGCAAAGTCTGTGTATATTACATCTGCATTCTGATTTTCTTCCAGTGCATCCAAGGCCATATCATAGTGATCCAGCAGTTGTGAGAGGCAGGAGCGACCTGCCGTGAACCCATGTTGCCCTGGATTGTGCAGATTTTGGGAATCCAGGTGATTTGAAATCCTGCTTCTTAGCACTCTTTCAAAGATTTTTATGATGTGGGACGTCAGAGCTATTGGTCTATAGTTCTTTATGGAGTGGGGCTATATCTGTTGTTTTAAGTGACTGGAATTTCACCCATGTCCAAGCTCCTCCTCCATACTGTACTTAGGGCACGCGAGAGGGGTTTCTTGCAGTTCTTAATGAAAACAGAGTTCCACGAGTCTGGGCCCGGGGCTGAGTGCATGGGCATGTTGTCAATGGCTTTTTCGAAATCTATCGGAGTTAGGGTAATGTCGGAAATCTGGCATACATTTATGGAGTTTTGAGGCTCATTCATGAAGAAATCATTTGGGTCGTCGATTAGTGGTTCACTAAACACAGAGTCGTACTGGGATTTCAATATTTCACTCATTTCCTTGTTGTCATCTGTGTAAGTCCCATCCTGTCTGAGTAAGGGCCCGATACTAGATGTGGTATTTGCCTTGTTTTTGGCATATGAAAAGAAATATTTTGAATTTCTTTCAATTTCACTAATAGCTTTAAGCTCCTCCTGGTTCCTGTAAGAGTCATTTAACTTAAGTTCGATAGTTTCCACTTCCCTGGTCAGCGCCTCCTTTCGTGTATCAGATATTCTAGCACTCCTGAGGAGCTCAGTGACTCTTCGTCGTCTTCTGTAGAGGGAGCGTCTTTCTCCAGTTTACTCCTGCTCTTCTTCTTTCTTTGAGGAATATGCCTAGAACATGCTTCAGCTGCCAGGAAGTTGATCCTTTCAAGGCACTGGTTTGGATCCATGTCGTTTAAGATATCTTCCCAACATGTTTCGTTTAGGACATGGTTTACTTGGTCCCAGTTGATGTTCTTGTTGTTGAAGTTGTATTTTGTGAAGACACCTTCACAGGTACATACATTCTGCTGATCAGGACCCCTATGCATGTACGTCTGGACTTCGATTAGGTTGTGATTGGAATTAGTTGTTTTTGATATTCTTATGTCTCTTATCAGGTCCTCATTATTTGTGAAGATAAGGTCAAGTGTGTTTTCTAGTCTTGTTGGCTCCACTATCTGCTGGCTTAAGGTGTGTTTTTCGCAGAGACTTAGTAGCTCATGTGTGTGTGACCTTTCATCTGCGCTACCTCCGGAGATTGTTTCAGCTATAACATTATTTGCTACATTCTTCCATTTTGTATGCCTTAGGTTGAAATCACCAAGCAGTAAGATGTTTGGGGATGGAGCTGGAAGGTTTTCCAGACAGTAATCAATTTTCAGTAGCTGTTCCTTGAACTGTTGTGAGGTTGCATCTGGTGGCTTATATACAACCACAATGACTAGGTTTTGGTTCTCGATCTTTATTGATAGAACTTCAACTACCTCATTTGTGGTGTTCAGCAACTCCGTGCAGATGAGGGACTCTCTGACATACAGGTCAACCCTCCCTTGTTGCCTGTTCTTTCTGTCGCATCTAAAAAGGTTGTAAACACTTATCCATATTTCACTGTCAAAGTGATCTTTTGTTTGAGTCTCTGTGAAGGCTGCAAACATTGCATTAGACTCCTCTAGAAGTCCACTGATAAAAGGTATTTTGTTGTTGGTGGATGGCTTTAGGCCCTGTATATTAGCAAATATGGACGAGGTTGTATTCTGTGTTTGTTGGGGGATTTTGTTATTGGCATCAGTAGTTGTAATTCTGGAGGGCCATGGGTGGCCACTGGCTGCGCCTCCAGTCCAACAAGGCTTCAAGGTGGACTATTTTTGTTATTTCCTTCCATTTTGTTTTTCCGTTTCCTGCCACTAAAAAAATCACCTGGAGTTGGGTTGTCGTAGCTACTATTGTTTGTCTTGTGGGGTCTGTGCCTCTTGGTCCCTTTTAGATGGTATGCAGGGCACTCGATGTTGTAACACTGCTTCTGGAGGACCGAGGAGTGACACATTTTTGGGTGAAAGAAAGTACAGGAAGAAGAACGACACACTCCTTTAGACAGGAGGTCGCTACATTTTTTGGGATGCTCAAAGTCGCAAGTCCCATTTTTTTTCCTGATATTCCATGCTTACAGATGCCCCAAGCATAATATTTGCACAAATTCACCTTTGGTTGAGAATTGTTGGGAGGTGTGTTGTCAATTTCTGCAGGTTCTGGGACTGCACTATAATCCTCAGTATCCAAGCCAGGGCCACCCCGTCCTGGATTCCATCTACTTTCCTCAGTAGAGGAATGGATATAAATTCGTTAGAAAGCATTCAGCGTAGATTGAAGACTCTTAAATTACATTCTTTTGTTAGACGAAGAATGAGGATAGACATGATAGAAGTGTATAAGTGGAAGATGTGTATTAATAAAGGGGATATTAATAAGGTCTTGAGGATATCTCTCCAAGATAGAACCCGCAGTAATGGATTTAAATTAGACAAGTTTAGATTTAGAAAGGACAAAGGTAAGTATTGGTTTGGAAATAGGGTAGTTGATGAGTGGAGCAGTCTACCTAGTTGGGTTATTGAGGCTAGGACTTTGGGTAGTTTCAAATTTAAGTTGGATAAATATATGAGTGAGAGGGATTGGATTTGATTGGGACTTGCAAATGAGTGGATAGAGTTATCAGAGCTTATTTCTTGGGTAGCATTGGTCAAATGTTTTGTTAGTGGGATGGATTGTAAAGAACCTGCCTAGTATGGGCCAACAGGCCTGCTGCAGTGATCCTCCTTTCTTATGTTCTTATGTTCTTAGGTGTGTGAGGCCCCCACACCTGCCTCCTGAGAGGGTGAGTGCAGGTGTGTGAGGGTCCCCACACCTGCCTCCTGAGAGGGTGAGTACAGGTGTGTGAGGGCCCCCACACCTGCCTCCTGAGAGGGTGAGTACAGGCGTGTGAGGCCCCCACACCTGCCTCCTGAGAGGGTGAGTGCAGGTGTGTGAGGGCCCCACAGCTGCCTTCAGAGAGGGTGAGTACAGGTGTGTGAGGCCCCCACACCTGCTGCCTGACAAGGTTGGTGTGGTAATAAGAATATAAAAAGAAAGAGAAGGAAAGAGCACTGCAGCAAGCCTACTGGCTCATGCTAGGCAAGTCGAGCTCACGCCCATTCATAATAACATAAGAAAGAAAGAACACTGCAGCAGCTCTTTCCTGTAGTGTTTCTAAATCTATATTTATCCAACTTGAACGCATTGTTACGATTCTTTTGTTGGTTAGATATTTTCAGCACGTTATTTACATCCCCTTTATTTATTCTTGGTTTTTCCATTTATACACCTCGGTCATACCCCCCTTAATTCTACGTCTTTCTAGAGAGTGCAGATTCAGGGCCCTTGTAGGAAAGATTTCTGACGTATGGGATCAACTTTGTCATCCTTCTCTGTATGTTTTCCAGCGTATTTATGTCCCTTCTGTAAGACGGTGACCAGAACTGTGTAGTATAAATCTAAATGAGGCCTTAACAGCGATGTATGGAGTTAAAGAATAATGTCAGGACTCCTGTTATGTATTCTTGATGTTGAGGCCAAAAATTCTATTAACTTTTTTTGCGAACACCACCTGGCATCAGTGACTGTCTCCCCCACCTGGCATAAGTGACCGTGTTTCCACCTGCCATCAGTGACTGTCTCCCCACCTGCCATCAGTGGCTATGTCTCCACCTAGCATCAGTGACTGTGTCTCCACCTGGTATCAGTGACTCTCTCTCCACCACCTGGCAAGAGTGACTGTGTTTCCACCTGGCATCAATGACAGTGTCTCTACCACCTAGCATCAGTGACTGTGTCTTCACCACCTAGCATCAGTGACTGTCTCCACCACCTATCATCAATGATAGTGTCTCCACCACCTATCATCACTGACAGTGTCTTCACCACCTAGCATCAGTGACAGATGTACGGGAGGTTAAATATAAGAGAGAGCCGAGGCACTAGTGACATCAAAGTAGTCTTGAGAGAGAGACTAAGGGAACAAGATAGATGGTAGTCAGTGACGATCTGTGAACTTGAAGTTGATGGTAGGTCCAGGAGAAGATGGCAGCAAGAGGAACTTGAGATTGCAAAGATCATTGAGTGTGGAAGAGGAGAGCAACTACAACAGAATGAGAATTTTTAGATGACTGGGAAGTGCTTTAAAAAGTGAGGTGATCATGTCAGAGGTGATCATGTCAGAGGTGATCATGTCAGAGGTGATCATATCACAAGGTAAGAGGAGTGAAATATTTTCTACTAAATATGTCTTAGTTTTGGCACTTATTTTTTTGTAAACAAGCACTTATGTACAACCAAGGTTGACTGGACAGTTGTGCTGGTGGTATGTACAACCAAGGTTGACTGGACAGTTGTGCCGGTGGTATGTACAACCAAGGTTGACTGGACAGTTGTGCTGGTGGTATGTACAACCAAGGTTGACTGGACAGTTGTGCTGGTGGTATGTACAACCAAGGTTGACTGGACAGTTGTGCTGGTGGTATGTACAACCAAGGTTGACTGGACAGTTGTGCCAGTGGTATGTACAACCAAGGTTGACTGGACAGTTGTGCCAGTGGTATGTACAACCAAGGTTGACTGGACAGTTGTGCCAGTGGTATGTACAACCAAGGTTGACTGGACAGTTGTGCTGGTGGTATGTACAACCAAGGTTGACTGGACAGTTGTGCAGGTGGTATGTACAACCAAGGTTGACTGGACAGTTGTGCAGGTGGTATGTACAACCAAGGTTGACTGGACAGTTGTGCCGGTGGTATGTACAACCAAGGTTGACTGGACAGTTGTGCAGGTGGTATGTACAACCAAGGTTGACTGGACAGTTGTGCCGGTGGTATGTACAACCAAGGTTGACTGGACAGTTGTGCAGGTGGTATGTACAACCAAGGTTGACTGGACAGTTGTGCCGGTGGTATGTACAACCAAGGTTGACTGGACAGTTGTGCCGGTGGTATGTACAACCAAGGTTGACTGGACAGTTGTGCAGGTGGTATGTACAACCAAGGTTGACTGGACAGTTGTGCCGGTGGTATGTACAACCAAGGTTGACTGGACAGTTGTGCCGGTGGTATGTACAACCAAGGTTGACTGGACAGTTGTGCCGGTGGTATGTACAACCAAGGTTGACTGGACAGTTGTGCCGGTGGTATGTACAACCAAGGTTGACTGGACAGTTGTGCCGGTGGTATGTACAACCAAGGTTGACTGGACAGTTGTGCCGGTGGTATGTACAACCAAGGTTGACTGGACAGTTGTGCCGGTGGTATGTACAACAAAGGTTGACTGGACAGTTGTGCAGGTGGTATGTACAACCAAGGTTGACTGGACAGTTGTGCCGGTGGTATGTACAACCAAGGTTGACTGGACAGTTGTGCCGGTGGTATGTACAACCAAGGTTGACTGGACAGTTGTGCCGGTGGTATGTACAACCAAGGTTGACTGGACAGTTGTGCAGGTGGTATGTACAACCAAGGTTGACTGGACAGTTGTGCAGGTGGTATGTACAACCAAGGTTGACTGGACAGTTGTGCCGGTGGTATGTACAACCAAGGTTGACTGGACAGTTGTGCCGGTGGTATGTACAACCAAGGTTGACTGGACAGTTGTGCCGGTGGTATGTACAACCAAGGTTGACTGGACAGTTGTGCCGGTGGTATGTACAACCAAGGTTGACTGGACAGTTGTGCCGGTGGTATGTACAACCAAGGTTGACTGGACAGTTGTGCCGGTGGTATGTACAACCAAGGTTGACTGGACAGTTGTGCAGGTGGTATGTACAACCAAGGTTGACTGGACAGTTGTGCAGGTGGTATGTACAACCAAGGTTGACTGGACAGTTGTGCCGGTGGTATGTACAACCAAGGTTGACTGGACAGTTGTGCCGGTGGTATGTACAACCAAGGTTGACTGGACAGTCGTGCCGGTGGTATGTACAACCAAGGTTGACTGGACAGTTGTGCCGGTGGTATGTACAACCAAGGTTGACTGGACAGTTGTGCAGGTGGTATGTACAACCAAGGTTGACTGGACAGTCGTGCCGGTGGTAAGACTCTCCACACTCATCTAACCTTCACCTAGAAACGACACTCACCTTCACAAATTCAATTCAAATTCAGTACCATGACAGGGTGGTACTACCAGTACACACAGTACCATGACAGGGTGGTACTACCAGTACACACAGTACCATGACAGGGTGGTACTACCAGTACACACAGTACCATGACAGGTTGCTACTACCAGTACACACAGTACCATGACAGGGTGGTACTACCAGTACACACAGTACCATGACAGGCTGGTACTACCAGTACACACAGTACCATGACAGGTTGGTACTACCAGTACACACAGTACCATGACAGGGTGGTACTACCAGCACACACAGTAGTATGACAGGCTGGTACTACCAGTACACACAGTAGTATGACAGGCTGGTACTACCAGTACACACAGTAGTATGACAGGCTGGTACTACCAGTACACACAGTACCATGACAGGGTGGTACTACCAGTACACACAGTACCATGACAGGTTGCTACTACCAGTACACACAGTACCATGACAGGGTGGTACTACCAGTACACACAGTACCATGACAGGGTGGTACTACCAGTACACACAGTACCATGACAGGGTGGTACTACCAGTACACACAGTACCATGACAGTGAGGTACTAGAAGTACACACAGTACCATGACAGGGAGGTACTACCAGTACACACAGTACCATGACACGGAAGTACTACCAGTACCATGACAGGGAGGTACTACCAGTACACACAGTACCATGACAGGGAGGTACTACCAGTACATACAGTACCATGACAAGGAGATACTACCAGTACACACAGTACTATGTCAGGGAGGTACTAATAGGAAACACAGTACTATGTCAGGGAGGTACTACCAGTACATACAGTACCATGACAGGGAAGTACTACCAGTACACAGTACCATGACAGGGAGGAACTACCAGTACACATAATACCATGACAGGGAGGTACTCCCAGCACACACAGTACCATGACCGGGAGGTACTACCAGTACATACAGTTCCATGATAGGGAGGTACTACCAGTACACACAGTACCATGACAGGGAGGTACTACCAGTACACACAGTACCATGACAGGGAGGTACTACCAGCACACAGTACCATGATAGGGAGGTACTACCAGTACATGCAGTACCACGACAGGGAGGTACTACCAGTACACACAGTACTATGACCAGGAGGTACTACCAGTACACACAGTACCATGACAGGGAAGTACTACCAATACACACAGTACCATGACAGGGAGGAACTACCAGTACGCATAGTACCATGACAGGGAGGTACTACCAGCACACACAGTACCATGACCGGGTGGTACTACCAGTACACACAGTACCATGACAGGGAGGTACTACCAGTACACACAGTACCATGACGGAGGTACTACCAGTACACACAGTACCATGACAGGGAGATACTACCAGTACACACAGTACCATGACAGGGAGTTACAACCAGTACACATAGTACCATGACAGGGAGGTACTACCAGTACACACATTACCATGACCGGGAGGTACTACCAGTACAAACAGTACCATGACATGGAGGTGCTACCAGTACACACAGTACCATGACATGGAGGTGCTACCAGTACACACAGTACCATGACAGGGAGGTACTACCAGTACACAGTACCATGACAGGGAGGTACTACCAGTACACACAGTACCATGACAGGGAGGTACTACCAGTACACACAGTACCATGACAGGGAGGTACTACCAGTACACACATTACCATGACAGGGAGATACTACCAGTACAAACAGTACCATGACACGAGGCACTACCAGTACACAAAGTACCATGACAGGTACTACCAGAACACACAGTACCATGACAGGGAAGTACTACCAGTACACACAGTACCATGACAGCGAGGTACTACCAGTACACACAGTACCATGGCAGGGAGGTTCTACCAGTACGTATAGTACCATGACAGAGAGGTATTGCCAGTACACACAGTACCATGACAGGGAGATACTACCAGTACACTCAGTACCATGACAGGGAGGTGCTACCAGTACACACAGTACCATGACAGGGAGGTGCTACCAGTACACACAGTACCATGGCAGGGAGGTGCTACCAGTACACACAGTACCATGACACTGAGCTACTAGCTTTACACACAGTACCATGACATGGAGGTACTACCAGTACACACAGTACCACGACAGGGAGGTAGTACCAGCACACACACAGTAACATGGCAGGGAGGTACTACCAGTACACACAGTACCATGACAGGGAGGTACTACCAGTACACACAGTACCATGACGGGGTGGTACTACTAGTACACACAGTACCATGACAGGGAGGTACTACCAGTACACACAGTACCATGACAGGGTGGTACTACCAGTACACACAGTACCATGACAGGGAGGTACTACAAGTACACACAGTACCAAGACAGGGAGGTACTACCAGTACCATATCAGGGAGGTACTACCAGTACACACAGTACCATGACAGGGAAGTGCTACCAGTACCGTGACAGGGAGGTACTACCAGTACACACAGTACCATGACAGGGAGGTACTACCAGTACATACAGTACCATGACAAGGAGGTACTACCAGTACACACAGTACTATGTCAGGGAGGTACTACCAGTACCCACAGTACTATGTCAGGGAGGTACTACCAGTACACACAGTACCATGACAGGGAAGTACTACCAGTACACACAGTACCATGAGAGGGAGGTACTACCAGTACACACAGTACCATGAGAGGGAGGTACTACCAGTACACACAGTACCATGACAGGGAGGTACTACCAGTGCACACAGTACCATGACAGGGTGGTACTACCAGTACCCAGTACCATGACAGTGAGGTACTAGAAGTACACACAGTACCATGACAGGGAGGTACTACCAGTACACACAGTACCATGACAGGGAAGTACTACCAGTACCATGACAGGGAGGTACTACCAGTACACACAGTACCATGACAGGGAGTTACTACCAGTACATACAGTACCATGACAAAGTGGTACTACCAGTACACAAAGTACTATGTCAGGGAGGTACTAATAGGAAACACAGTACTATGACAGGGAGGTACTACCAGTACACACAGTACCATGACAGGGAAGTACTACCAGTACACACAGTACCATGACAGGGAGGAACTACCGGTACACATAATACCATGACAGGGAGGTACTCCCAGCACACAGTACCATGACCGGGAGGTACTACCAGTACACACAGTACCATGATAGGGAGGTACTACCAGTACACACAGTACCATGACAGGGAGGTACTACCAGTACACACAGTACCATGACAGGGAGGTACTACCAGCACACAGTACCATGATAGGGAGGTAGTACCAGTACATACAGTACCACGACAGTGAGGTACTACCAGTACACACAGTACTATGACCAGGAGGTACTACCAGTACACACAGTACCATGAGAGGGAGGTACTACCAATACACACAGTACCATGACAGGGAGATACTACCAGTACACACAGTACCATGACAGGGAGGAACTACCAGTACACATAGTACCATGACAGGGAGGTTCTACCAGCACACACAGTACCATGACCGGGTGGTACTACCAGTACACACAGTACCATGACAGGGAGGTACTACCAGTACACACAGTACCATGACAGGGAGGTACTACCAGTACACACAGTACCATGACGGAGGTACTACCGGTACACACAGTACCATGACAGGGAGATACTACCAGTACACACAGTACCATGACAGGGAGATACTACCAGTACACACAGTACCATGACAGGGAGGTACAACCAGTACACATAGTACCATGACAGGGAGGTACTACCAGTACACACAGTACCATGACCGGGAGGTACTACCAGTACAAACAGTACCATGACACGAGGTACTGCCAGTACACACAGTACCATGACAGGGAGGTACTACCAGTACACACAGTACCATGACAGGGAGGTACTACCAGTACACACAGTACCATGACAGGGAGGTACTACCAGTACACACAGTACCATGACAGGGAGGTACTACCAGTACACACAGTACCATGACAGGGAGGTACTACCAGTACACACATTACCATGACAGGGAGATACTACCAGTACAAACAGTACCATGACACGAGGCACTACCAGTACACAAAGTACCATGACAGGTACTACCAGTACACACAGTACCATGACAGGGAAGTACTTCCAGTACACACAGTACCATGACAGGGAGGTACTACCAGTAAACACAGTACCATGACAGGGAGGTACTACCAGCACACAGTACCATGATAGGGAGGTACTACCAGTACATACAGTACCACGACAGGGAGGTACTACCAGTACACACAGTACTATGACCAGGAGGTACTACCAGTACACACAGTACCATGACAGGGAGGTACTACCAATACACACAGTACCATGACAGGGAGGAACTACCAGTACGCATAGTACCATGACAGGGAGGTACTACCAGCACACACAGTACCATGACCGGGTGGTACTACCAGTACACACAGTACCATGACCGGGTGGTACTACCAGTACACACAGTACCATGACAGGGAGGTACTACCAGTACACACAGTACCATGACGGAGGTACTACCAGTACACACATTACCATGACAGGGAGATACTACCAGTACACACAGTACCATGACGGAGTTACAACCAGTACACATAGTACCATGACAGGGAGGTACTACCAGTACACACATTACCATGACCGGGAGGTACTACCAGTACAAACAGTACCATGACATGGAGGTGCTACCAGTACACACAGTACCATGACATGGAGGTGCTACCAGTACACACAGTACCATGACAGGGAGGTACTACCAGTACACAGTACCATGACAGGGAGGTACTACCAGTACACACAGTACCATGACAGGGAGGTACTACCAGTACACACAGTACCATGACAGGGAGGTACTACCAGTACACACATTACCATGACAGGGAGATACTACCAGTACAAACAGTACCATGACACGAGGCACTACCAGTACACAAAGTACCATGACAGGTACTACCAGAACACACAGTACCATGACAGGGAAGTACTACCAGTACACACAGTACCATGACAGCGAGGTACTACCAGTACACACAGTACCATGGCAGGGAGGTACTACCAGTACGTATAGTACCATGACAGAGAGGTATTGCCAGTACACACAGTACCATGACAGGGAGATACTACCAGTACACTCAGTACCATGACAGGGAGGTGCTACCAGTACACACAGTACCATGACAGGGAGGTGCTACCAGTACACACAGTACCATGGCAGGGAGGTGCTACCAGTACACACAGTACCATGACACTGAGCTACTAGCTTTACACACAGTACCATGACATGGAGGTACTACCAGTACACACAGTACCACGACAGGGAGGTAGTACCAGCACACACACAGTAACATGACAGGGAGGTACTACCAGTACACACAGTACCATGACAGGGAGGTACTACCAGTACACACAGTACCATGACGGGGTGGTACTACTAGTACACACAGTACCATGGCAGGGAGGTACTACCAGTACACACAGTACCATGACAGGGTGGTACTACCAGTACACACAGTACCATGACAGGGAGGTACTACAAGTACACACAGTACCATGACAGGGAGGTACTACCAGTACACACAGTACCATATCAGGGAGGTACTACCAGTACACACAGTACCATGACAGGGAAGTGCTACCAGTTCCGTGACAGGGAGGTACTACCAGTACACACAGTACCATGACAGGGAGGTACTACCAGTACGTACAGTACCATGACAAGGAGGTACTACCAGTACAGACAGTACTATGTCAGGGAGGTACTACCAGTACACACAGTACTATGTCAGGGAGGTACTACCAGTACACACAGTACTATGTCAGGGAAGTACTACCAGTACACACAGTACCATGAGAGGGAGGTACTACCAGTACACACAGTACCATGAGAGGGAGGTACTACCAGTACACACAGTACCATGGCAGGGAGGTACTACCAGTGCACACAGTACCATGACAGGGTGGTACTACCAGTACCCAGTACCATGACAGTGAGGTACTAGAAGTACACACAGTACCATGACAGGGAGGTACTACCAGTACACACAGTACCATGACAGGGAAGTACTACCAGTACCATGACAGGGAGGTACTACCAGTACACACAGTACCATGACAGGGAGGTACTACCAGTACACACAGTACCATGACAGGGAGGTACTACCAGTACATGCAGTACCATGACAAGGTGGTACTACCAGTACACAAAGTACTATGTCAGGGAGGTACTAATAGGAAACACAGTACTATGACAGGGAGGTACTACCAGTACACACAGTACCATGACAGGGAAGTACTACCAGTACACACAGTACCATGACAGGGAGGAACTACCAGTACACATAATACCATGACAGGGAGGTACTCCCAGCACACACAGTACAATGACCGGGAGGTACTACCAGTACACACAGTACCATGATAGGGAGGTACTACCAGTACACACAGTACCATGACAGGGAGGTACTACCAGTACACACAGTACCATGACAGGGAGGTACTACCAGCACACAGTACCATGATAGGGAGGTACTACCAGTACATACGGTACCACGACAGTGAGGTACTACCAGTACACACAGTACTATGACCAGGAGGCACTACCAGTACACACAGTACCATGACAGGGAGGTACTACCAATACACACAGTACCATGAGAGGGAGATACTACCAGTACACACAGTACCATGACAGGGAAGTACTACCAGTACACACAGTACCATGACAGGGAGGTACTACCAGTGCACACAGTACCATGACAGGGTGGTACTACCAGTACACAGTACCATGACAGTGAGGTACTAGAAGTACACACAGTACCATGACAGGGAGGTACTACCAGTACACACAGTACCATGACAGGGAAGTACTACCAGTACCATGACAGGGAGGTACTACCAGTACACACAGTACCATGACAGGGAGGTACTACCAGTACATACAGTACCATGACAAAGTGGTACTACCAGTACACAAAGTACTATGTCAGGGAGGTACTAATAGGAAACACAGTACTATGACAGGGAGGTACTACCAGTACACACAGTACCATGACAGGGAAGTACTACCAGTACACACAGTACCATGACAGGGAGGAACTACCAGTACACATAATACCATGACAGGGAGGTACTCCCAGCACACACAGTACCATGACCGGGAGGTACTACCAGTACACACAGTACCATGATAGGGAGGTACTACCAGTACACACAGTACCATGACAGGGAGGTACTACCAGTACACACAGTACCATAACAGGGAGGTACTACCAGCACACAGTACCATGATAGGGAGGTAGTACCAGTACATACAGTACCACGACAGTGAGGTACTACCAGTACACACAGCACTATGACCAGGAGGTACTACCAGTACACACAGTACCATGAGAGGGAGGTACTACCAATACACACAGTACCATGAGAGGGAGATACTACCAGTACACACAGTACCGTGACAGGTAGGAACTACCAGTACACATAGTACCATGACAGGGAGGTTCTACCAGCACACACAGTACCATGACCGGGTGGTACTACCAGTACACACAGTACCATGACAGGGAGGTACTACCAGTACACACAGTACCATGACGGAGGTACTACCAGTACACACAGTACCATGACAGGGAGATACTACCAGTACACACAGTACCATGACAGGGAGATACTACCAGTACACACAGTACCATGACAGGAAGGTACAACCAGTACACATAGTACCATGACAGGGAGGTACTACCAGTACACACAGTACCATGACCGGGAGGTACGACCAGTACAAGCAGTACCATGACACGAGGTACTGCCAGTACACACAGTACCATGACAGGTGCTACCAGTACACACATTACCATGACAGGGAGGTACTACCAGTACACACAGTACCATGACAGGGAGGTACTACCAGTACACACAGTACCATGACAGGGAGGTACTACCAGTACACACAGTACCATGACAGGGAGGTACTACCAGTACACACATTACCATGACAGGGAGATACTACCAGTACAAACAGTACCATGACACGAGGCACTACCAGTGCACAAAGTACCATGACAGGTACTACCAGTACACACAGTACCATGACAGGGAAGTACTTTCAGTACACACAGTACCATGACAGGGAGGTACTACCAGTAAACACAGTACCATGACAGGGAGGTACTACCAGTACACACATTACCATGACAGGGAGATACTACCAGTACAAACAGTACCATGACACGAGGCACTACCAGTTCACACAGTACCATGGCAGGGAGGTACTACCAGTACGTATAGTACCATGACAGAGAGGTATTGCCAGTACACACAGTACCATGGCAGGGAGGTACTACCAGTACACACAGTACCATGACAGGGAGGTGCTACCAGTACACACAGTACCATGACACTGAGCTACTACCTTTACACACAGTACCATGACATGGAGGTACTACCAGTACACACAGTACCACGACAGGGAGGTAGTACCAGCACACACAGTACCATGACAGGGAGGTACTACCAGTACACACAGTACCATGACGGGGTGGTACTACTAGTACACTCAGTACCATGACAGGTAGGTACTCCCAGTACATACAGTACAATGACAGGGTGGTACTACCAGTACACACAGTACCATGACAGGGAGGTACTACAAGTACACACAGTACCATGACAGGAAGGTACTACCAGTACACACAGTACCATATCAGGGAGGTACTACCAGTACACACAGTACCATGACAGGGAAGTGGTTCCATTACCGTGACAGGGAGGTACTACCAGTACACACAGTACCATGACAGGGAGGTACTACCAGTACATACAGTACCATGACAAGGAGGTACTACCAGTACACACAGTACTATGTCAGGGAGGTACTACCAGTACACACAGTACTATGTCAGGAAGGTACTACCAGTACACACAGTATTATGACAGGGAAGTACTACCAGTACACACAGTACGAGAGGGAGGTACTACCAGTACACACAGTACTATGTCAGGGAGGTACTACCAGTACACAGTACTATGTCAGGGAGGTGCTACCAGTACACACAGTACCATGACAGGGAAGTACTACCAGTACACACAGTACCATGAGAGGGAGGTACTACCAGTACACACAGTACTATGTCAGGGAGGTGCTACCAGTACACACAGTACCATGACAGGGAAGTACTACCAGTACACACAGTACCATGACAGGGAAGTACTACCAGTACACACAGTACTATGTCTGGGAGGTACTACCAGTACACACAGTACTATGTCAGGGAAGTACTACCAGTACACACAGTACTATGTCTGGGAGGTACTACCAGTACACACAGTACTATGTCAGGGAGGTGCTACCAGTACACACAGTACCATGACAGGGAAGTACTACCAGTACACACAGTACTATGTCTGGGAGGTACTACCAGTACACACAGTACTATGTCTGGGAGGTACTACCAGTACACACAGTACTATGTCTGGGAGGTACTACCAGTACACACAGTACTATGTCTGGGAGGTACTACCAGTACACACAGTTCCAATACATTGAGGTTTCATGTTAAGTGAGGTTGAAGTTTACTGCATCATGATGGTATGGTTTGTGGTGTTACTAATAGTCTAGTGGATCATGATGGCATTGTTTGTGGTATTTTTAACAAGCAAAGTATATTAAAGACAAAGAATTAGACACATGTGCAACATTTGGGTATTTTTATTGTAGACGTTTCGCCCTCCAGTGGCTTTATCAGTACAATAATATATGTGATGTATGTAGAATTATAACTAAAGATGGGGTAATCAGTCCCTCAGTCTTGGACTGAAGAGCGCCGTAGTCTTGGTGAATCTGACGCTCCTGCAGGAACATAGTCGCTTGTATACTGGCGTTATCTGACGCTAGTATGTAAGCGTACTGGACACCGATGTACTGGACAACGACCTACTGGATAGCGACGTACTGGTCACCGACGTACTGGACAACGACGTACTGGACACCGACGTACTGGACACCGTCGTACTGGGCAACGACGTACTGGACACCATCGCACTGGACACCGTGGTACTGGACACCCTCGTACTGGACACCCTCGTACTGGACAACCAGTCGTACTGGACACCGTCGTACTGGACAACCAGTCGTACTGGACACCGTCGTACTGGACAACAACGTACTGGACACCGTCGTACTGGACAGCAACGTACTGGACACCGTCGTACTGGACAACAACGTGCTGGACACCGTCGTACTGGACACCGTCCTACTGGACAACGACGTACTGGACACCGTCGTACTGGACACCGTCGTACTGGACGCCGTCGTACTGGACAACCAGTCGTACTGGACACCGTCGTACTGGACAACCAGTCGTACTGGACACCGTGGTACTGGACATCGTGGTACTGGACACCATGGTACTGGACACCGTCGTACTGGACACCGTCGTACTGGACACTGTCGTACTGAACACCGTGGTACTGGACACCGTCGTACTGGACACCGTCGTACTGGACACCGTCGTACTGGACACCGTGGTACTGGACACCGTGGTACTGGACACCGTGGTACTGGACACTGTCGTACTGGACACCGTCGTACTGGACACTGTCGTACTGGACACCGTCGTACTGGACACTGTCGTACTGGACACCGTCGTACTGGACACCGTCGTACTGGACACCGTGGTACTGGACACCGTGGTACTGGACACCGTGGTACTGGACACCGTCGTACTGGACACCGTCGTACTGGACACCGTCGTACTGGACACGGTCGTACTGGACACCATCGTACTGGACACCTTCGTACTGGACACCGTCGTACTGGACACTCGTACTGGACACCGTCGTACTGGACACCGTGGTACTGGACACCGTCGTACTGGACACCGTCGTACTGGACACCGTGGTACTGGACACCGTCGTACTGGACACCGTCGTACTGGACACCGTGGTACTGGACACCGTCGTACTGGACACCGTCGTACTGGACACCGTCGTACTGGACACCGTCGTACTGGACACCGTCGTACTGGACACCGTGGTACTGGACACCGTGGTACTGGACACCGTGTTACTGGACACCGTGGTACTGGACACCGTGGTACTGGACACCGTCGTACTGGACACCGTGGTACTGGACACCGTGGTACTGGACACCGTGGTACTGGACACCGTGGTACTGGACACTGTCGTACTGGACACCGTCGTACTGGACACCGTCGTACTGGACACCGTGGTACTGGACACCGTGGTACTGGACACCGTGGTACTGGACACCGTGGTACTGGACACTGTCGTACTGGACACCGTCGTACTGGACACTGTCGTACTGGACACCGTCGTACTGGACACTGTCGTACTGGACACCGTCGTACTGGACACCGTCGTACTGGACACCGTGGTACTGGACACCGTGGTACTGGACACCGTCGTACTGGACACCGTCGTACTGGACACCGTCGTACTGGACACGGTCGTACTGGACACCATCGTACTGGACACCTTCGTACTGGACACCGTCGTACTGGACACTGTCGTACTGGACACCGTCGTACTGGACACCGTGGTACTGGACACCGTGGTACTGGACACCGTGGTACTGGACACCGTCGTACTGGACACCGTGGTACTGGACACCGTCGTACTGGACACCGTCGTACTGGACACCGTCG
>NC_091339.1:4294669-4337169 GCF_038502225.1 Cherax quadricarinatus
TTTTGCCGAGTCTTTTGCTTTCATAGGGAGTGATTTTCGTGTGCAAATATGGTACTAATCCCTCTAGGATTTTCCAAATGTATATTATCACGTATCTTTCTCGCCAGCGTTCCAGGGAATACAAATCAAGGGACTTCAACCGTTCTCAGTAATTAAGGTGTTTTATCGTATTTATTTATTCCATGAAGGTTCTCTGTACACTCTTCAGGTCAGCAATTTCACCTACCTTGAAAGGCTGTGTTAGTGTGCAGCAATATTCCAGCCTAGATAGGACAAACGATCTGTAGAGAGTTATCATGGGCTTGGCTTCCCTAGTTTTGAAGGTTCTCATTATCCATCCTATCATTTTTCTAGGAGATGCGGTAAATACATTGTTGTGGTCTTTAAAAGTGAGATCCTCCGACATTATCACTCTCAGGTGCTTTACATTAGTTTTTCTCTCTTTTGTCTGGTTAGAATTTGTTTTATGCTCCGATATAGTTTGAATTTCCTCAGGTTTTCCATATCGTAGTAATTGAAATTCCTCTTCATAAGCTAAATATTGTTTTCTGTGGCCCATTTAAAGATTCGTTTGATGTCCGCCAGGAGTCTTGCAGTGTCTTCGATGGAAGACACTGTCATGCAAATTCGGATGTCATCTGCAGATGAAGACACTGCGTTGTGGCTTACATTCCTGTCTATGTCAAATATGAGGATGAGGAACAGGATGGGGCGAGTATTGTGCCTTGTGGAACAGAGCTTTTACAGTAGCTGCCTCAGACTTTACTCTGTTTATTATTACTCTTCGAGTTCTATTTGTTAGGAAGATATAGATCCATCTACCAACTTTTCCCGTTATTCCTTTATTACGCATTTTGTGCGCTGTTACATCATGGTCACATTTGTATACTATATCTGCATTTTGTTTATCTTCTGTAGCATCCAGGACCTTGTCATAGTGGTCCAGTAGTTGGGACAGGCAGGAGCGACCTGTTCTAAACCCATGTTGCCCTGGGTTGTATAACTGATTGGTATCTAGATGAGTGGTGATCTTGCTTCTTAGAACCCTTTCAAAGATTTTTATATGGGGCGTTAGTGCTATCGGTCTGTAGTTCTTTGCTATTGCTTTACTGCCACCCCGGTGGACTGGGGCTATGTCTTATTTGAAGTGACTGTGGGATGACCCTTGTGTCTATACTCCCTCTCCATAGAATGCTAAAGGCACGTGATAGGGGCTTCTTTCAATTATTGATGAACCAGAGTTCCACGAGTCTGGACCTGGGGCAGAGTGCATGGGTATGTCATTTATTGCCTTTTCGAAGTCAAGTGGTGATAGGATAATATCAGAGATGTTTGAATCGAACAAATTCTGAGTCTTGGTCATAAAAAAACCATTTAGGTCGTTAACTCTCTGTCTGGTTAGCGGCTCACTAAATACTGAGTCATACTGGGACTCTAGTAAGTCACTCCTTTCCTCTTTGTCATTTGTATAAGCCCCATCTCGTCTAAGTAGGGGCCCAGTACTGGATTTTGTTCTCGACTTAGATTTGGCATAAGAAAAGTAATATTTCGGGTTTCTTTCAATTCCTGCATTCTTCCTGCATTTCTTGTCTCCTGGAGGATTCCTCAAGCTTACGTTTTATATTTGCTATTTCGCTGACCAGTGCCTCCCTTCGTATTACAGATATACTGGCCCCTTTCAGCCACTCTGTGATTCTTCGCCTTCGCCTGTGTAGGGAGCGCTTCTCTCTTTCTAGTTTACATCTTCTCTTCCTTTGCCTTGAGTGTACCTCAAGTGCCACATAGTTAATTTTCTCTCTCTCTCTCTCTCTCTCTCTCTCTCTCTCTCTCTCTCTCTCTCTCTCTCTCACTACACACACACACACACACACACATGTATAATATATATATATATATATATATATATATATATATATATATATATATGTGAGAGTGTGTGTGTGTGTGTGTGTGTGTGTGTGTGTGTGTGTGTGGTGCTGAATAGGTAAAATTGGTCATTTAGCAAGAACTCATTTAAAATTAAGTCCTTTCTAAAATTTTCTCTTATACGTTTTAAAGATATATTTTTTTATTTATGTTAATGTAAAAATTAGTAATTTTGTACCAAAAGAACCTTAGAAAACTTACCTAACCTTATTATAACAAGCGCAATTTAATATAGCCTAATCCAACTAAATATATTTTAGATAAGTTTACAATAATTTAATAATAAACAAACGCAATGAATTATATTTTTTTCGTTAGGTTCAGAATGAGTTTTGCTTGCCTTATTCGGCAAGAAGAGCGTTGCTATTCAAGCCAAAATCCCAAGATTTTTTTTTCTGTTCGGCAAGACATATATATTACTGAACGTGCAGGTGTGTCATGACTGAGTACAGGTGTGTCATGACTGAGTGCAGGTGTGTTCGACAGTTACATCCCACTCTGAGAGGAAGTAATTTCCAGCAACAGGTCCCCTGAGTGCCAGGTCTCTGGTCAGCTGGCTCAGGTCAACTCCCTCGCGACCTGACGTCTGAAGAAGGAAAACAGTGAGTGAGAAACAGTTTTAAACGCTGCATTGATAAGAGAGAGACATGTTTAGAAACGTCTCGCCTGCACAGCAAGATGTTAGGTAAGACACATATGCAACGGTTAGGTATCTTTATTTCGAAACGTTTCGCCTACACAGTAGGCTTCTTCAGTCGAGTACAGAAAAGTTGATAGAAGCAGAAGAGACTTGAAGACGATGTAATCAGTCCATCACCCTTAAAGTTTTGAGGTGGTCAGTCCCTCAGTCTGGAGAAGAGCATTGTTCCATAGTCTGAAACAATATGGAGTTGAAGTGACAGGATGAAGCCTTATATGCCATTTTAATGTTCACTCTGTCAGACACTGCAACACAAGGGTATCTTGGTACAGACCTGAAATCAACTTGGATAACTTCTACTAGTGAGAATGGCTGGATTTGAGAGGGACCTGACCTCCCAACGACTACATTCTTACCTCTACTAGTGACCTAAATCTCACCTCCTGGCGGTATTTAAGGATCCATACTGTTACTTCAACTCCATATTGTTTCAGACTATGGAACAATACTCTTCTCCAGACTGAGGGACTGACCACCTTAAAACTTCGAGGGTGATGGACTGATTACATCGTCTTCAAGTCTCTTCTGCTTCTATCAACTTTTCTGTACTCGACTGAAGAAGCCTACTGTGTAGGCGAAACGTTTCGAAATAAAGATACCTAACTGTTGCATATGTGTCTTACCTAACAACCTGTCGGTATTTTATACCATTTTAATGTTCACAGCAGGATACAGGCGGATACATCATTCGAGACACATGTGTCTCATTCATCAATCTTGTAGTTATGTACCATGTGACTCATCATGTTTGTGTTTGGAAACTCTTCTTATCCGAGGCGCCAAGTATTCAAAGTAGAGTGACTGACCTGACATGATCTGGCGGAGGGTAGGCCAGCAGTGTTGGGTGGAAGGGTAGAGTGCTGCAGGTAGACCAGGAACACCAGACGGTGGTGACCTGAGTCTTGTGCAGGTCGAGGACCCTCGTACTCCACCAGTTCAGTACCTGAGACACAAACCAACAAGAACAATTTTAAAGAGACAGTTTTATCTTCATATTATTTAAGTATGTCTGAATGGGGGTTATGGCATTTAATTACGCTTCTTCCAGTAGGGACTTTCGCCCCTGGTGGGCGAGACGTCTTCACAATAAAGTGCCATAATCCGCATTGCATAGTTTTTTACAAACTGTCTGTGTACTCTGCCACAGACTGTAATACCACGTCTTGGTATTACAGTCACATAGCCGGCATGGCTTCCAACACCATTACTAACCTGTTAACAAAGAGGATCGCACAACTCATAGCATCCAACTCTGGTATTTGCAACAAATCCCTCCTCCAGGCTGTGGGACTGACCCCCCTCAAAACTACGTCTTCGAGGGTGATGGACTAATTACATCGTCTTTATATCTCTACTGATTCTGCTACCTCCTGTGTGGTAAGTTAGGTATCTTTATTCCGAAACGTTTCGCCTACACAGTAGGCTTCTTCAATCGAGTACAGAAACGTTGGCAGAAGCAGCAGAGATGTGCAGACAATATGATCAGTCTGTCACCCTGGAAGAAGCATACTGTGTAGGAGAAAACGTTTCGAAATAAAGATACCTAACTGTTACACGTGTGTTCTGTTTATGAAGTGTACGCGAAGGAAACATCTACACGCCCCAAACATCGCATCAACGAACACAGTAACCATTACCAAAGGATGATTTAACACGCCTGCACCACACGCCGTAACATAACCATCTCACAGGCTTCTAAAGTGCCAGGCTTTTCATCAAAGAATGTGACGTACGAGGCTCACTCTCTTTAGAAGCTCCTCTCAACACTGTTGACAACATCATGGCTCAAAACATACGCTCTTTTATGATTCTGGAGATATTTGTCGAAGCAGGACACAACAATCACCTGGATCCACACTCCAGCCCCTACACCACCTCGCACACTATACATGTACGCCCTGTCTTTTTATTTTCTGTATTGAATTAATATAGTCACTGGTGATTGAAAGAGTCTCCTTAAGGTCCGAGTTACCACATAGTGGAGAAATACAGAGTTCAATCACTGGTGCATGTGTGTTGGGAACGTTTGGATGGTGGGTCCTCAGTTATTCCTCATTTTGAGTTATAAGAACTTAAGAAGGGAGTGAGAAGTGCTATGGTGATGCCAACAATATGTGGAAAAAAGATACTTATGTATAGTTCAAGATATTTATTATAAGAAACGTTTCGCCACGAGTGACGTCTTCATTAAGACTGAAGAAGTCACTCGTGGCGAAACGTTTCCTGTAATAAATGTCCTGAACTGTACGCAAGTGTCTTCTTCCACATAAGACTGGAATAATTCTGCAGTAGGCTTACTGGTCCATACTAGACATGTCTAACTCACACCCACACTCATTCCATTCTATTTTTAAAGCTACCTTAAGTTCTCGCTTCAGTTTGGTCCAGTCGTCAACATCACCATTATTAAAGCGGTGCAGCAGTGATTTCCTTACTGTCTAAGCCTAAATTTCTCCAATTTGAACCCATTTCTGCTAATCACGTCTTGGCTTGATAAGATACTTCTAACACGTTATTTATATCCCCATTTATCCCTGCCTTTCATTTGTACACCAGTTGTATCGTCCATCATACTCCAGAGAGCGCAGACATAGTCCGCTCAGTCCATCCTTGTAGGAGATATGTCTAATACATGGGATTAACTTCGTCTGGTATGTTTGCCAGCACATTTATGTCCTGACTAAGGATATATAAAGCTGAAGTATAACTTGAAGACTCGTGTTATTTACATTTCTTGATATGAAACCAAGAATTCCATTAGCTTTATTAACATTTATTCACTGTTGTCTTGGTTTAGATTACCAGAACTCATAAATCTTTTTTCGCATTCAGTGTGATTAAGATCTACATTGTTATATTTATAAGTGTCATGGACATTTTATTTTCCCGGAATTAGGATCAAACTTTTGTCTGCATTAACCTGCATCTGCCACCTCTCCAGCCATTGCTTCAATGTATTCAGATCTTCCTGTAGCACTCAGTCCTCTTCAGAATTTATTTGACGGCCTATTTTAGTGTCATTGGAAAACTTGTTTATATCGCTATTTATCCCCTTATATACGTTATTTATGTTTATTGTGAATAAAGTGCTCAGCACTGACCCTTGTGGAGCACCGCTTGTGACACTTCCCCACTCTGATTTCTCCTCATTTGTACAACGTCTTTGTTGCCTGTCAACCACTCCTCTGTACAGGAGGTTTTCCTTTCTATTCCTTGTTTCTTCAACAGTCTTCTGTGTGGAACTGTATCAGAGTTCTTATTGGAGTCAATATTCACAATATCGGATTCCTTAACATGATCTACCGCCTCAAATACCTTAGTGAAAAAAGTAAATTCGTAAGACAAGAACGCGCCTTTGAAACACTGCCGAGATTCACTTATTATCTTTCAAGGTGGGTTCGAATTGCTTCTGCAGTTGTTGATTCCATCAATTTTCCCCACACTGGAGGTTACCCTGATAGGTTCTTAGCTTCAAATTATTGACTAATCTTCTGCTTTGTAGACAGGAATCACATTTACCATTTTCCACTTATCCTTCATTATACCTGTTTTTAGTTATATGTTTAAAAAACTTGCTAATAGTTTGTTAAGTTCTTCTTTACATTTGTTTACAAGCCTTGAGAGCAGTTCATCAGGATCCTGGGTTTGGTTTGGTTATAATCTGTCTACTTGTCTGAGAACTTTGTCACTGGTGACTTGGATCTTCCTTAACTTATTTTCATCATGACGTATCTTTTATTTTTGAAATTTAACAATTATTTTCCTGTGTAAAAACTGAGAGGAAATAAGTGTTAAAGATTATACACATTTCTTTGTCACTTAAAGTGTGCTGACCTCAGCAACTTTTAAGTGGGCCAATCGTCCCAGTAATCTTCTCAGTAATCTTCTTAGTAATCTTCTCAGTAATCTTCTCAGTAATCGTCCCAGTAATCGTCCCAGTAATCTCAGTTATCTTCCCCATAATCTTCTCAGTAATTTTCCCAGTAATCTTACTTCTGTATCCTGTATACCATAAATAAACTTTTGGGTTGGTCTTCCATTCTCTTACCACTTTAATTTGATAATCTCTTTTGGATCTTCTTATTGCATTTTTCGTGTCTCTCTTTATTTTTTATTTTTTTTTTTACTCGCCGGTATTCTCCCGGCCCGGGTCTTTTCCAAGTAGTGGTGACCCGGCCTTGGCTACCTATCTGGGGAGTGTCTCGAGACTTAAGTCTCCCATGGGAGGAGGTACAAGTACCCCCTCATCTTTGGGACCAACTGTCCCCAGGACTAGCCACATTCCCCGCCCTCACGGGGCTCGTAGAGAGAAGCTAGGCCTCTGGTCTGCCATCTGCCCCGCCCCAAAGGGGCTCGTGGGGATGGCAGTCTTGTGAGCTCTCTTTAAATGAAAATATTTGTTTCTAAGTGTCACTCTCTGGTAAGTCGCCTCTCAGTGTCTCTCAGTTGACTCAGGAGATGTTGGAGTTCTTTATTCATCCATTGAAGGTCATCTTTATTTGATTTATTTTTCCCTATATGGAAAAATAAGTTTCCTAAGCTGCTTGAACTATGCTTTGAAAAAAGTCACAGTGACCAGCATCTGCTCCATCCCGCTCCACAGATTATCTTCGGTCAGGTCACATCAGCTCACTCTACCGGGATAATCTCTTTGCAGCAGAAAATCGGCTGCTCGGAAGTCAGGGGCCTTGACTTTATTAAAATATTAAGGTAATTCCATAAAATACCGAAGCTAATTTGTGATATTATCTCTAGATTCAAAATTAATCTTAAGATTATTGATTTGAGAATCCTTGTTTGCAAGAGCAAAGTTAAATAAGTTATTTCCTTTGGCTGGCTCTTGTCACAAACTTAAAAAAAAAATCTGGACCGTTTCTAGAAAGTTTCTAGTTTCTAGGTTTCCTGCCAAAATATTCCACTCACTTTGGCTACTCATAATATCCAATTAAGACAGTATTTTCGAATTTAGATGCCTTAGTAATTTCGTTCCATAGAAGTTTACTATATTCCCTGTCAAGGTTTGAGGCCTGTAAATAATTCCTAAGATTAGCTTTACACGTCGCTGGAGAAACTGAAGCCACATAGATTCAGTATCCGTCGCTTCCACTTTAATATCTTGTCTAATGCAACAGTTTAAATTACCTCTGACACACATCGCCACTCCACCATCCTTCCTGTCGATCCTATCTATGTGGAATAATTTATAGCCTTGTATGTTGCATTCACTAGGCATGTCCTGCCCTGCAAGTTGAAGCAAGTCTCTGTTATTGCAATAATATCTGTGTTTCTTGCACATCTTACCTCGTCTCTCTTACGTCTAGTTCTCCTTTTATTAGTATAGTCAACCTTATCTAATTCCCTTGATTTTTATTACTAACTATATGATGAACTCTGATATTTTGTTATGGTTTTCCTAAAATATCTTAGTAATTGTTGCTTCCTCCGTGCCTAGTGTTGCTTCCTCCGTGCCTAGTGTTGCTTCCTCCGTGCCTAGTGTTGCTTCCTCCGTGCCTAGTGTTGCTTCCTCCGTGCCTAGTGTTGCTTCCTCCGTGCCTAGTGTTGCTTCCTCCGTGCCTAGTGTTGCTTCCTCCGTGCCTAGTGTTGCTTCCTCCGTGCCTAGTGTTGCTTCCTCCGTGCCTAGTGTTGCTTCCTCCGTGCCTAGTGTTGCTTCCTCCGTGCCTAGTGTTGCTTCCTCCGTGCCTAGTGTTGCTTCCTCCGTGCCTAGTGTTGCTTCCTCCGTGCCTAGTGTTGCTTCCTCCGTGCCTAGTGTTGCAACCCATTTGTTCCTCACATACACCATACCACCAGGGGTGGTAGCACTACGACCCCTGGTGGTAGTTAGCACTACTACCCGTGGTGGGAGTGTTAACTACTACCTCTGGTGGTGGTCAGCACTACTAAGCCTGGTGGGAGTGTTAACTACTACCCCTAGTGGTGGTTAGCACTACTAAGCCTGGTGGGAGTGTTAACTACTACCCCTGGTGGTAGTCACACTACTAACCCTAGTGGGAATGTTAACTACCATCCCTGCCCCAGGGAGATGTACCCCATCCTTTGCCGGCATATCAACTTTACAATAGAAATTATCCCAGTTAATGGGATAGCAAGTTCTTGGCAGTATTAGTCTAGAATGTACAATCAGTACCTTGGCTGTCCATTCAGTGTGCACTCCTAGGTAATACGCTTCATGTGACTGGGATTCCTCCCTTGAACCTAATTAAATGTATAGTTGTACTGTACTTAAGTAGCAGCTCCTGTCTCCTGCCCTTCCCAGTATCATTTCTTCAGTGTCACATTACCAGACATGATATTACCCATCATGTTGGTCATGTCACCAACACCAGCTCCAAGAAAACACCACCTGTCTCACCTTCCCATCTCTGTAACAGAAGGTACGCTCCATATATCTATTTTGAGATTCGCCAACCAAGAGAATATTGTTACCTTTACTGGTAGAGGGATTAATGGTACCATTATTCTCCTTGACCACTGAAACGCATTTGTCCTGGAGAACAGAAAAACGATATCGTACCTTCAAGTTTGTTGTTGTTACTTTCCTCGGTGTGTTTCTTACTTTACTGCAAACCACTTCCCATATGTTATTGCTGCCATCCATGCTACTGCTGCCATCCATGCTACTGCCACCCTACTACTGCTGCCACCCTGCTACTGCTGCCATCCATGCTACTGCCACCCTACTACTGCTGCCACCCTGCTACTGCTGCCATCCATGCTACTGCCACCCTACTACTGCTGCCACCCTGCTACTGCTGCCACCCTGCTACTGCTGCCATCCATGCTACTGCCACCCTACTACTGCTGCCACCCTACTACTGCTGCCACCCTGCTACTGCTGCCATCCCTGCTACTCCTGTCATCCCTGCTACTGCCACCCTGCTACTCCTCCCAACCTGCTACTGCCACCCTGCTACTCCTGCCACCCTGCTACTCCTGCCATCCCTGCTACTGCCTCCCTGCTACTGCCACCCTGCTACTCCTGCCATCCTGCTACTCCTGCCATCCCTGCTGCTCCTGCTATCTCTGCTACTCACTTCTGCCACCCTGCTGCTCCTGCTATCTCTGCTACTCACTTCTGCCACCCTGCTGCTCCTGCTATCCCTGCTCCTCACTGTTGCCACCCTACTGCTCCTGCTATCTCTGCTACTCACTGTTGCCACCCTGCTGCTCCTGTTATCTCTGCTACTCACTTCTGCCACCCTGCTGCTCCTGCTATCTCTGCTACTCACTTCTGCCACCCTGCTGCTCCTGCTATCCCTGCTCCTCACTGTTGCCACCCTACTACTCCTGCCATCCCTGCTACTTCCATCAGTGCTGCTCCAGCTGTCTCTGCTACTCACTGCTGCTATCCTGCTACTCCTGCCATCCCTGCTGCTCCTGCTATCTCTGCTACTCACTGCTGCCATCCTACTACTACTGCCATCCCTGCTGCTCCTGCTATCTCTGCTACTCACTGCTGCCATCCTGCTAATCCTGCCATCCCTGCTGCTCCTGCTATCTCTGCTACTCACTGCTGCCATCCTACTACTCCTGCCATCCCTGCTGCTCCTGCTATCTCTGCTACTCACTGCTGCCATCCTACTACTACTGCCATCCCTGCTGCTCCTGCTATCTCTGCTACTCACTGCTGCCATCCTGCTAATCCTGCCATCCCTGCTGCTCCTGCTATCTCTGCTACTCACTGTTGCCATCCTACTACTCCTGCCATCCCTGCTGCTCCTGTTATCTCTGCTACTCACTGTTGCCATCCTACTACTCCTGCCATCCCTACTACTGCCATCCCTGCTGCTCCTGTTATCTCTGCTACTCACTGTTGCCATCCTCCTTCCCTTCACTACCACCTACCACTGGTTGCTAAACATAACCAAACGAATTTCCAGTCTCATATTTCCAGACTCTGCCTGATTTTCTTCCTTGAGAAGTAGAAACCTCCGTGAGAAGTAGAAACCTCCGTGAGAAGTAGAAACCTCCGTGAGAAGTAGAAACCTCCTCCTCCTCCTTCAACACCTCGAGCGCTGACTCTAAGAGGCTAAAGAAGCAATCCTTGGTAACACTGTAACACTCCACACTAGTAACTGCCCTGGTAACACCAGCAGACATGGTAACACTGTAACACTCCACACTAGTAACTGCCCTGGTAACACCAGCAGACATGGTAACACTGTAACACTCCACACTAGTAACTGCCCTGGTAACACCAGCAGACATGGTAACACTGTAACACTCCACACTAGTCACTAGCTGGTAACACCAGCAGACATGGTAACACTGTAACACTCCACACTAGTAACTGCCCTGGTAACACCAGCAGACATGGTAACACTGTAACACTCCACACTAGTAACTGCCCTGGTAACACCAGCAGACATGGTAACACTGTAACACTTCACACTAGTCACTAGCTGGTAACACCAGCAGACATGGTAACTGTAATACTCCACACTAGTAACTGCCCTGGTAACACCAGCAGACATGGTAACACTGTAACACTCCACACTAGTAACTGCCCTGGTAACACCAGCAGACATGGTAACACTGTAATACTCCACACTAGTAACTGCCCTGGTAACACCAGCAGACATGGTAACACTGTAACACTCCACACTAGTCACTAGCTGGTAACACCAGCAGACATGGTAACACTGTAACACTCCACACTAGTCACTAGCTGGTAACACCAGCAGACATGGTAACACTGTAACACTCCACACTAGTCACTAGCTGGTAACACCAGCAGACATGGTAACACTGTAACACTCCACACTAGTAACTGCCCTGGTAACACCAGCAGACATGGTAACACTGTAACACTCCACACTAGTCACTAGCTGATAACACCAGCAGACATGGTAACACTGTAACACTCCACACTAGTCACTAGCTGGTAACACCAGCAGACATGGTAACACTGTAACACTCCACACTAGTCACTAGCTGGTAACACCAGCAGACATGGTAACACTGTAACACTCCACACTAGTCACTAGCTGGTAACACCAGCAGACATGGTAACACTGTAACACTCCACACTAGTCACTAGCTGGTAACACCAGCAGACATGGTAACACTGTAACACTCCACACTAGTCACTAGCTGGTAACACCAGCAGACATGGTAACACTGTAACACTCCACACTAGTCACTAGCTGGTAACACCAGCAGACATGGTAACACTGTAACACTCCACACTAGTAACTGCCCTGGTAACACCAGCAGACATGGTAACACTGTAACACTCCACACTAGTCACTAGCTGGTAACACCAGCAGACATGGTAACACTGTAACACTCCACACTAGTCACTAGCTGGTAACACCAGCAGACATGGTAACACTGTAACACTCCACACTAGTAACTGCCCTGGTAACACCAGCAGACATGGTAACACTGTAACACTCCACACTGGTCACTAGCTGGTAACACCAGCAGACATGGTAACACTGTAACACTCCACACTGGTCACTAGCTGGTAACACCAGCAGACATGGTAACACTGTAACACTCCACACTGGTCACTAGCTGGTAACACCAGCAGACATGGTAACACTGTAACACTCCACACTAGTCACTAGCTGGTAACACCAGCAGACATGGTAACACTGTAACACTCCACACTGGTCACTAGCTGGTAACACCAGCAGACATGGTAACACTGTAACACTCCACACTAGTCACTAGCTGGTAACACCAGCAGACATGGTAACACTGTAACACTCCACACTGGTCACTAGCTGGTAACACCAGCAGACATGGTAACACTGTAACACTCCACACTAGTCACTAGCTGGTAACACCAGCAGACATGGTAACACTGTAACACTCCACACTAGTAACTGCCCTGGTAACACCAGCAGACATGGTAACACTGTAACACTCCACACTAGTCACTAGCTGGTAACACCAGCAGACATGGTAACACTGTAACACTCCACACTGGTCACTAGCTGGTAACACCAGCAGACATGGTAACACTGTAACACTCCACACTAGTCACTAGCTGGTAACACCAGCAGACATGGTAACACTGTAACACTCCACACTAGTCACTAGCTGGTAACACCAGCAGACATGGTAACACTGTAACACTCCACACTAGTCACTAGCTGGTAACACCAGCAGACATGGTAACACTGTAACACTCCACACCAGTCACTAGCTGGTAACACCAGCAGACATGGTAACACTGTAACACTACACACTGGTCACTAGCTGGTAACACCAGCAGACATGGTAACACTGTAACACTCCACACTGGTCACTAGCTGGTAACACCAGCAGACATGGTAACACTGTAACACTCCACACTAGTCACTAGCTGGTAACACCAGCAGACATGGTAACACTGTAACACTCTACACTAGTCACTAGCTGGTAACACCAGCAGACATGGTAACACTGTAACACTCCACACTGGTCACTAGCTGGTAACACCAGCAGACATGGTAACACTGTAACACTCCACACTGGTCACTAGCTGGTAACACCAGCAGACATGGTAACACTGTAACACTCCACACTAGTCACTAGCTGGTAACACCAGCAGACATGGTAACACTGTAACACTCCACACTAGTCACTAGCTGGTAACACCAGCAGACATGGTAACACTGTAACACTCCACACTAGTCACTAGCTGGTAACACCAGCAGACATGGTAACACTGTAACACTCCACACTAGTCACTAGCTGGTAACACCAGCAGACATGGTAACACTGTAACACTCCACACTAGTCACTAGCTGGTAACACCAGCAGACATGGTAACACTGTAACACTACACACTGGTCACTAGCTGGTAACACCAGCAGACATGGTAACACTGTAACACTCCACACTGGTCACTAGCTGGTAACACCAGCAGACATGGTAACACTGTAACACTCCACACTAGTCACTAGCTGGTAACACCAGCAGACATGGTAACACTGTAACACTCTACACTAGTCACTAGCTGGTAACACCAGCAGACATGGTAACACTGTAACACTCCACACTGGTCACTAGCTGGTAACACCAGCAGACATGGTAACACTGTAACACTCCACACTGGTCACTAGCTGGTAACACCAGCAGACATGGTAACACTGTAACACTCCACACTAGTCACTAGCTGGTAACACCAGCAGACATGGTAACACTGTAACACTCCACACTAGTCACTAGCTGGTAACACCAGCAGACATGGTAACACTGTAACACTCCACACTAGTCACTAGCTGGTAACACCAGCAGACATGGTAACACTGTAACACTCCACACTAGTCACTAGCTGGTAACACCAGCAGACATGGTAACACTGTAACACTCCACACTAGTCACTAGCTGGTAACACCAGCAGACATGGTAACACTGTAACACTCCACACTAGTCACTAGCTGGTAACACCAGCAGACATGGTAACACTGTAACACTCCACACTAGTCACTAGCTGGTAACACCAGCAGACATGGTAACACTGTAACACTCCACACTAGTCACTAGCTGGTAACACCAGCAGACATGGTAACACTGTAACACTCCACACTGGTCACTAGCTGGTAACACCAGCAGACATGGTAACACTGTAACACTCTACACTAGTCACTAGCTGGTAACACCAGCAGACATGGTAACACTGTAACACTCTACACTAGTCACTAGCTGGTAACACCAGCAGACATGGTAACACTGTAACACTCCACACTGGTCACTAGCTGGTAACACCAGCAGACATGGTAACACTGTAACACTCCACACTAGTCACTAGCTGGTAACACCAGCAGACATGGTAACACTGTAACACTCCACACTAGTCACTAGCTGGTAACACCAGCAGACATGGTAACACTGTAACACTACACACTAGTCACTAGCTGGTAACACCAGCAGACATGGTAACACTGTAACACTCCACACTAGTCACTAGCTGGTAACACCAGCAGACATGGTAACACTGTAACACTCCACACTAGTCACTAGCTGGTAACACCAGCAGACATGGTAACACTGTAACACTCCACACTAGTCACTAGCTGGTAACACCAGCAGACATGGTAACACTGTAACACTCCACACTGGTCACTAGCTGGTAACACCAGCAGACATGGTAACACTGTAACACTCCACACTGGTCACTAGCTGGTAACACCAGCAGACATGGTAACACTGTAACACTCCACACTAGTCACTAGCTGGTAACACCAGCAGACATGGTAACACTGTAACACTCCACACTAGTCACTAGCTGGTAACACCAGCAGACATGGTAACACTGTAACACTCCACACTGGTCACTAGCTGGTAACACCAGCAGACATGGTAACACTGTAACACTCCACACTGGTCACTAGCTGGTAACACCAGCAGACATGGTAACACTGTAACACTCCACACTAGTCACTAGCTGGTAACACCAGCAGACATGGTAAGGTGACCTTTGCTGAACACTTCACTGTCTGCTTGACATGCCAAATATTTTTGTAGTGTGAGTGCTATCTTCATTTCTAATGATTAAGACTTTCTTTCTATCGTTCTGTCTCTTTCTCTTTCTGTTTCCCCACTGAGTTGCATCTGCCACTTGCATGCTGCTAAGTGTTGCAAGTGTTGCACAAGTTGACTGGTGTTCTTCCAGTGTGTTGTTTCATCTGTTATGTCTCTCGTCGTTAATCAAATTATTTATGTACGTTATTGACTCCTTCGTCAAGGTTATTAATATTAATTATGAACCACAGAAGACCCTAAACTGACATCTGTGGAACATAACCTAACTTAACTTAACGTAATCTAACCTAACCTGACTTAACCTAACTTAGCCTGACCTAACCTAACCTACCCTGACCTAACCTAACCTACCCTAACCTAACCAAACCTAACCTAACCTAACCTAACCTAACCTAACCTAACCTAACCTAACCTAACCTATGCTAACCTAACGAAACCTAACCTAACGTAACCTAACCTAACTTAAACTAACCTAACCAAACCTAACCTAACCTCACCTAACCTAACCTAACCAAACCTAACCTAACCTAACGAAACCTAACCAAACCTAACCTAACCTAACCTAACCTAACCTAACCTAACAAAACCATGCTTAATCATACATATCCTAGCATAGCTTCCTCTAACCAGCATCCATTATTTTTTTTAGTTAACATATACACAATAATGAAAGCATATATAATTTTTAGCGTGTGTTAAGTAGGAAGTGCCTAGCAGGGGCCAGCGGACCTACTGTAGTGCTTGTGTCTGCTGGTGAGAGATGAGCAGGTAGTGTGAGAGGTACGGTGATAGAGGGTACGGTACCTTTATTGATGTGGTCTGTGGGTACGTTGATCAGTAGCCAGTTGATGTATGGTGAGGTGGTAACATCCAGGTCCACCATCAATACTGTGTACACACCACCAGCCTCACCTGGGAACCTCAATTAATAATAATAATGATAATAATAATAATTATAATTATAACAATAATAATTATAAAGTACGACCTGTAAGTTCAACCATCCTAGGTCAAACATCCTGGTTCAGACATCCAGGTTTAAAACATCATGGTTCAAACATCCTGGTTCAAACATCCTGGTTCAGACATCCAGGTTTAAAACATCCTGGTTCAAACATCCTGGTTCAAACATCCTGGTTCAGACATCCTGGTTCAATCATTCTGGTCCAGACATCCTGGTCCAAACATCCTGGTTCTAACATCCTGATTCAAACATAATGATTCAAACATCCTGGTTCAGATACCCTGGTTCAATCACCCTGATTCAGTCATCCTGGTTCAAACATCCTGCTCTGAACATCCTGGTCCAAACATCCTGGTCCAAACATCCTGGTCCAAACATCCTGGACCAAACATCCTGGTCCAAACATCCTGGTCCAAACATCCTGGACCAAACATCCTGGTCCAAACATCCTGGTCCAAACATCCTGGTCCAAACATCCTGGACCAAACATCCTGGTCCAAACATCCTGGTCCAAACATCCTGGTCCAAACATCCTGGACCAAACATCCTGGTCCAAACATCCTGGTCCAAACATCCTGGTCCAAACATCCTGGACCAAACATCCTGGTCCAAACATCCTGGTCCAAACATCCTGGTCCAAACATCCTGGTCCAAACATCCTGGTCCAAACATCCTGGTCCAAACATCCTGGACCAAACATCCTGGTCCAAACATCCTGGTCCAAACATCCTGGTCCAAACATCCTGGTCCAAACATCCTGGTCCAAACATCCTGGTCCAAACATCCTGGAACAAACATCCTGGTCCAAACATCCTGGACCAAACATCCTGGTCCAAACATCCTGGTCCAAACATCCTGGTCCAAACATCCTGGTCCAAACATCCTGGTCCAAACATCCTGGACCAAACATCCTGGTCCAAACATCCTGGTCCAAACATCCTGGTCCAAACATCCTGGTCCAAACATCCTGGTCCAAACATCCTGGACCAAACATCCTGGTCCAAACATCCTGGTCCAAACATCCTGGACCAAACATCCTGGTCCAAACATCCTGGTCCAAACATCCTGGTCCAAACATCCTGGACCAAACATCCTGGTCCAAACATCCTGGTCCAAACATCCTGGTCCAAACATCCTGGTCCAAACATCCTGGTCCAAACATCCTGGTCCAAACATCCTGGTCCAAACATCCTGGACCAAACATCCTGGTCCAAACATCCTGGTCCAAACATCCTGGTCCAAACATCCTGGTCCAAACATCCTGGACCAAACATCCTGGACCAAACATCCTGGTCCAAACATCCTGGTCCAAACATCCTGGTCCAAACATCCTGCTCCAAACATCCTGGTCCAAACATCCTGGACCAAACATCCTGGTCCAAACATCCTGCTCTGAACATCCTGGTCCAAACATCCTGGACCAAACATCCAGGTCCAAACATCCTGGTCCAAACATCCTGGTCCAAATATCCTGGTCCAAACATCCTGGTCCAAACATCCTGGTCCAAACATCCTGGTCCAAACATCCTGGTCCAAACATCCTGGACCAAATATCCTGGTCCAGACATCCTGCTCTGAACATCCTGGTCCAAACATCCTGGACCAAACATCCTGGTCCAAACATCCTGGTCCAAACATCCTGGTCCAAACATCCTGGTCCAAACATCCTGGTCCAAACATCCTGGTCCAAACATCCTGGTCCAAACATCCTGGTCCAAACATCCTGGTTCAAACATCCTGCTCTGAACATCCTGGTCCAAACATCCTGGACCAAACATCCTGGTTTTAAACATGCTTGTGTAAACCAATAGTGAACATCAGTTATGTGTACAGTAAGTGACTGATGCAGGGGACATTAAGCTGACGTTGTAAGCTTACATAAAGCTAAGCTTGCCAGCCAATACTGGAGCTCAATGCTTCACTTATATAACCTTAGAAAAAGCCGGTGCAAAATTGTTGGACTTTCATAAAAGTCTTCCCTGCATGAACGACCCAGCTGGATAAATCAGGGCTTAAATTGAACCTAAAAGTCTCTTTCACTATCAAAGTTTGCCTCAGTGGCTGACTGACTGACTGACTGACTGATTGAATGACTGAGAGTCTGTCAGGAAAAAACAAGCTGAGGTTTACTCCCTTGAGCGATATCCAATGTCGAAAATAAACTGAATCAGGGAGCTCGATACGACTGATCCTTAAGAAGAGTAGTGGGGCTAGTGGCAGGGGTAGTGTGGCTAGTGGCGGGGGAGGGGTAGTGTGGCTAATGGCAGGGGTAGTGTGTCTAGTGGCGGGGGTACTGTTACTAGTGGCAGGGGTAGTGTGGCTAGTGGCAGGGGTACTGTTACTAGTGACATGGGTAGTGTGGCCAGTGGCAGGGGTACTGTTACTAGTGGCAGGGGTAGTGTGGCTAGTGGCAGGGGTAGTGTGGCTAGTGGCAGGGGTACTGTTACTAGTGGCAGGAGTAGTGTGGCTAGTGGCAGGGGTAGTGTGGCTAGTGGCAGGGGTAGTGTGGCTAGTGGCAGGGGTAGTGTGGCTAGTGGCAGGGGAGGGGTAGTGTGGCTAGTGGCAGGGGTAGTGTGGCTAGTGGCAGGGGAGGGGTAGTGTGGCTAGTGGCAGGGGTACTGTTACTAGTGGCAGGGGTAGTGTGGCTAGTGGCAGGGGTACTGTTACTAGTGACATGGGTAGTGTGGCCAGTGGCAGGGGTACTGTTACTAGTGGCAGGGGTAGTGTGGCTTGTGGCAGGGGTAGTGTGGCTAGTGGCAGGGGTAGTGTGGCTAATGGCAGGGATACTGTTGCTAGTGGCAGTAGTGTGGCTAGTGGCAAGGGTAGTGTGGCTAGTGGCAGGCGTACTGTTGCTAGTGGCAGGAGTAGTGTGGCTCGTGGCAGGGATACTGTTGCTAGTGGCAGGAGTAGTGTGGCTAGTGGCAGGGATACTGTTGCTAGTGGCAGGAGTAGTGTGGATAGTGGCAAGGGTAGTGTGGCTAGTGGCAGGGATACTGTTGCTAGTGGCAGGAGTAGTGTGGCTAGTGGCAGGGGTACTGTTACTAGTGGCAGGGGTAGTGTGGCTAGTGGCAGGGGTAGTATGACTAGTGGCATGGTACTGTTGCTAGTGGTAGGAGTACTGTTACTAGTGGCAGGGGTAGTGTGGCTAGTGTCAGGGGCACTGTTGCTAGTGGCAGGAGTAGTGTGGCTAGTGGCAGGGATACTGTTGCTAGTGGCAGGAGTAGTGTGGCTAGTGGCAGGGATACTGTTGCTAGTGGCAGGAGTAGTGTGGCTAGTGGCAGGGATACTGTTGCTAGTGGCAGGAGTAGTGTGGCTAGTGGCAGGGGTACTGTTGCTAGTGGCAGGGGTAGTGTGGCTAGTGGCAGGGGTACTGTTACTAGTGGCAGGGGTAGTGTGGCTAGTGGCAGGGGTACTGTTGCTAGTGGCAGGAGTAGTGTGGCTAGTGGCAGGGATACTGTTGCTAGTGGCAGGAGTAGTGTGGCTAGTGGCAGGGGTACTGTTACTAGTGGCAGGGGTAGTGTGGCTAGTGGCAGGGTAGTGTTCCTAGTGGCAGGGGTATTGTTGCTAGTGGCAGGAATAGTGTGGCTAGTGGCATGGGTACTGTTACTAGTGGCAAGGGTAGTGTGGCTAGTGGCAGGGGTAGTGTGGCTAATGGCAGGAGTAGTGTGGCTAGTGGCAGTGTAGTGTCGCTAGTGGCAGGGTAGTGTTGCTAGTAGTAGGGGTACTGTTGCTAGTGGCAGGGGTAGTGTGGCTAGTGGCAGGGATACTGTTGCTAGTGGCAGGGGTTGTGTGGCTAGTGGTAGGGTAGTGTGGCTAGTGGCAGGGATAGTGTTGCTAGTGGCAGGGGTAGTGTGGCTAGTGACAGGAATAGTGTGACTAATGGCAGGGTAGTGTTGCTAGTGGCAGAGGTAGTGTTGCTAGTGGCAGGGTTAGTGTGGCTGGTGGCAGGGGTAGTGTGGCTGGTGGCAAGGATAGTGTGGCTGGTGGCAAGGATAGTGTGGCTGGTGGCAGGGGTAGTGTGGCTGGTGGCAAGGATAGTGTGGCTGGTGGTAGGGATGGTGTGGCTGGTGGCAGGGATAGTGTGGCTGGTGGCAGGGATAGTATGGCTGGTGGCAGGGGTAGTGTGGCTGGTGGCAAGGATAGTGTGGATGGTGGCAGGGATGGTGTAGCTGGTGGCAAGGATGGTGTGGCTGGTGGCAGGGATGGTGTGGCTGGTGGCAGGGATAGTGTGGCTGGTGGCAAGGATAGTGTGGCTGGTGGCAAGGATAGTGTGGCTGGTGGCAGGGATAGTGTGGCTGGTGGCAGGGATGGTGTGGCTGGTGGCAGGGAAAGTGTGGCTGGTGGCAAGGATAGTGTGGCTGGTGGCAGGGATAGTGTGGCTGGTGGCAAGGATAGTGTGGCTGGTGGCAAGGATAGTGTGGCTGGTGGTAGGGATAGTGTGGCTGGTGGCAAGGATAGTGTGGCTGGTGGCAAGGATAGTGTGGCTGGTGGCAGGGATAGTGTGGCTGGTGGCAAGGATAGTGTGGCTGGTGGCAAGGATAGTGTGGCTGGTGGCAGGGATAGTGTGGCTGGTGGCAAGGATAGTGTGGCTGGTGGCAGGAATAGTGTGGCTGGTGGCAAGGATAGTGTGGCTGGTGGCAAGGATAGTGTGGCTGGTGGCAAGGATAGTGTGGCTGGTGGCAAGGATAGTGTGGCTGGTGGCAGGGATAGTGTGGCTGGTGGCAAGGATAGTGTGGCTGGTGGCAAGGATAGTGTGGCTGGTGGCAGGGATAGTGTGGCTGGTGGCAAGGATAGTGTGGCTGGTGGCAGGGATAGTGTGGCTGGTGGCAAGGATAGTGTGGCTGGTGGCAGGGATAGTGTGGCTGGTGGCAGGGATAGTGTGGCTGGTGGCAAGGATAGTGTGGCTGGTGGCAAGGATAGTGTGGCTGGTGGTAGGGATAGTGTGGCTGGTGGCAAGGATAGTGTGGCTGGTGGCAGGGATAGTGTGGCTGGTGGCAAGGATAGTGTGGCTGGTGGCAAGGATAGTGTGGCTGGTGGCAAGGATAGTGTGGCTGGTGGCAGGGGTAGTGTGTCTGGTGGCAAGGATAGTGTGGCTGGTGGTAGGGATGGTGTGGCTGGTGGCAGGGATAGTGTGGCTGGTGGCAGGGATAGTATGGCTGGTGGCAAGGATAGTGTGGATGGTGGCAGGGATGGTGTAGCTGGTGGCAAGGATGGTGTGGCTGGTGGCAGGGATGGTGTGGCTGGTGGCAGGGATAGTGTGGCTGGTGGCAAGGATAGTGTGGCTGGTGGCAAGGATAGTGTGGCTGGTGGCAGGGATAGTGTGGCTGGTGGCAGGGATGGTGTGGCTGGTGGCAGGGAAAGTGTGGCTGGTGGCAAGGATAGTGTGGCTGGTGGCAAGGATAGTGTGGCTGGTGGCAGGGATAGTGTGGCTGGTGGCAAGGATAGTGTGGCTGGTGGCAAGGATAGTGTGGCTGGTGGTAGGGATAGTGTGGCTGGTGGCAAGGATAGTGTGGCTGGTGGCAAGGATAGTGTGGCTGGTGGCAGGGATAGTGTGGCTGGTGGCAAGGATAGTGTGGCTGGTGGCAAGGATAGTGTGGCTGGTGGCAAGGATAGTGTGGCTGGTGGCAGGGATAGTGTGGCTGGTGGCAAGGATAGTGTGGCTGGTGGCAGGGATAGTGTGGCTGGTGGCAAGGATAGTGTGGCTGGTGGCAAGGATAGTGTGGCTGGTGGCAGGGATAGTGTGGCTGGTGGCAAGGATAGTGTGTAAAGTAAAAGGACACAAGTGCAACTAATGTGACATTTATTGTGGCAACGTTTCGCTCTCCAGGAGCGAATTAATTGCTTTTGTCACTACCACTACTACTACTACTACTACCACTAGTGAACATCGGAATGGTACCTCACTAGTATTCACCTCACTCTGAGCCTTTATATACCCTCTGTGTCCATGTATTGTTTGTAATGGCTTGATAAAGCTCCTGGAGAGCGAAACGTTGCCACAATAAATGTCACATTAGTTGCACTTGTGTCCTTTTACTTTACATATTGTCGGTAATTCTACCAACTTTATTACAAGGATAGTGTGGCTGGTGGCAGGAATAGTGTGGCTGGTGGCAAGGATAGTGTGGCTGGTGGCAAGGATAGTGTGGCTGGTGGCAAGGATAGTGTGGCTGGTGGCAAGGATAGTGTGGCTGGTGGCAGGGATAGTGTGGCTGGTGGCAAGGATAGTGTGGCTGGTGGCAAGGATAGTGTGGCTGGTGGCAGGGATAGTGTGGCTGGTGGCAAGGATAGTGTGGCTGGTGGCAGGGATAGTGTGGCTGGTGGCAAGGATAGTGTGGCTGGTGGCAGGGATAGTGTGGCTGGTGGCAGGGATAGTGTGGCTGGTGGCAAGGATAGTGTGGCTGGTGGCAAGGATAGTGTGGCTGGTGGTAGGGATAGTGTGGCTGGTGGCAAGGATAGTGTGGCTGGTGGCAAGGATAGTGTGGCTGGTGGCAGGGATAGTGTGGCTGGTGGCAAGGATAGTGTGGCTGGTGGCAAGGATAGTGTGGCTGGTGGCAAGGATAGTGTGGCTGGTGGCAGGGATAGTGTGGCTGGTGGCAAGGATAGTGTGGCTGGTGGCAGGGATAGTGTGGCTGGTGGCAAGGATAGTGTGGCTGGTGGCAAGGATAGTGTGGCTGGTGGCAGGGATAGTGTGGCTGGTGGCAAGGATAGTGTGTAAAGTAAAAGGACACAAGTGCAACTAATGTGACATTTATTGTGGCAACGTTTCGCTCTCCAGGAGCGAATTAATTGCTTTTGTCACTACCACTACTACTACTACTACTACCACTAGTGAACATCGGAATGGTACCTCACTAGTATTCACCTCACTCTGAGCCTTTATATACCCTCTGTGTCCATGTATTGTTTGTAATGGCTTGATAAAGCTCCTGGAGAGCGAAACGTTGCCACAATAAATGTCACATTAGTTGCACTTGTGTCCTTTTACTTTACATATTGTCGGTAATTCTACCAACTTTATTACAAGGATAGTGTGGCTGGTGGCAGGAATAGTGTGGCTGGTGGCAAGGATAGTGTGGCTGGTGGCAAGGATAGTGTGGCTGGTGGCAAGGATAGTGTGGCTGGTGGCAAGGATAGTGTGGCTGGTGGCAGGGATAGTGTGGCTGGTGGCAAGGATAGTGTGGCTGGTGGCAAGGATAGTGTGGCTGGTGGCAGGGATAGTGTGGCTGGTGGCAAGGATAGTGTGGCTGGTGGCAGGGATAGTGTGGCTGGTGGCAAGGATAGTGTGGCTGGTGGCAAGGATAGTGTGGCTGGTGGCAGGGATAGTGTGGCTGGTGGCAAGGATAGTGTGGCTGGTGGCAGGGATAGTGTGGCTGGTGGCAAGGATAGTGTGGCTGGTGGCAGGGATAGTGTGGCTGGTGGCAGGGATAGTGTGGCTGGTGGCAAGGATAGTGTGGCTGGTGGCAAGGATAGTGTGGCTGGTGGTAGGGATAGTGTGGCTGGTGGCAAGGATAGTGTGGCTGGTGGCAAGGATAGTGTGGCTGGTGGCAGGGATAGTGTGGCTGGTGGCAAGGATAGTGTGGCTGGTGGCAAGGATAGTGTGGCTGGTGGCAAGGATAGTGTGGCTGGTGGCAGGGATAGTGTGGCTGGTGGCAAGGATAGTGTGGCTGGTGGCAGGGATAGTGTGGCTGGTGGCAAGGATAGTGTGGCTGGTGGCAAGGATAGTGTGGCTGGTGGCAGGGATAGTGTGGCTGGTGGCAAGGATAGTGTGGCTGGTGGCAAGGATAGTGTGGCTGGTGGCAGGGATAGTGTGGCTGGTGGCAGGGATAGTGTGGCTGGTGGCAGGGATAGTGTGGCTGGTGGCAAGGATAGTATGGCTGGTGGCAAGGATAGTGTGGCTGGTGGCAGGGATGGTGTGGCTGGTGGCAGGGATGGTGTGGCTGGTGGCAAGGATAGTATGGCTGGTGGCAAGGATAGTGTGGCTGGTGGCAGGGATGGTGTGGCTGGTGGCAGGAGTATTCAGAGATCTGGGAGAGGTTGTACACTGTGGAGAAACAGTGTTGTTCTTAGCTGACGGAGGGTCGAGCATGCAACATTTCCTGAAGAGCCCACACGGGTTCAGCGCACACCTATTACAAGTCATAATGAACGACGCACAGACAGAAGATAGAACGGAGACTCGAACCGGGGTACTGGCGTGTGGCAAGAAGTGCTGTTTCTAACATTATAACTTTCTTGGCTGAGTGGTAGTGTTGGGCCTGCCACACCCAGCACCATGGTTCGAGTCTCCTGCCACTCTTCTGCTAACACTTGGAAAGGAATATGAGCTTTAAATTATGAGTACACTTACTCTGGTAACTTTAGCTTATGAGTACACTTTAGCAACTTCAACTCACGAGCACACTTACTCTGTCAACTTTAACAAACAAGTACACTTTAGCAACTTCACCTGACGTGTACACTTTAGCAACTTCACCTGACGAGTACACTCTAGCAACTTCACCTGACGAGTACACTTACTCTAGCAACTTCACCTGACGAGTACACTTACTCTAGCAACTTCACCTGACGTGTACACTTTAGCAACTTCACCTGACGAGTACACTCTAGCAACTTCACCTGACGAGTACACTTACTCTAGCAACTTCACCTGACGAGTACACTTACTCTAGCAACTTCACCTGACGAGTACACTTACTCTAGCAACTTCACCTGACGTGTACACTTACTCTAGCAACTTCACCTGACGAGTACACTCTAGCAACTTCACCTGACGAGTACACTTACTCTAGCAACTTCACCTGACGTGTACACTTACTCTAGCAACTTCATCTGACGAGTACACTTACTCTAGCAACTTCACCTGACGTGTACACTTTAGCAACTTCACCTGATGTGTACACTTACTCTAGCAACTTCACCTGAAGTGTACACTTTAGCAACTTTACCTGACGTGTACACTTTAGCAACTTTACCTGACGAGTACACTTTCTCTAGCAACTTCACCTGACGAGTACACTTACTCTAGCAACTTCATCTGACGAGTACACTTACTCTAGCAATTTCACCTGACGAGTACACTTACTCTAGCAACATCACCTGACGTGTACACTTACTCTAGCAACATCACCTGACGTGTACACTTACTCTAGCAACTTCACCTGACGAGTACACTTACTCTAGCAACTTCACCTGACGAGTACACTTACTCTAGCAACTTCACCTGAGGTGTACACTTACTCTAGCAACTTCACCTGACGTGTACACTTACTCTAGCAACTTCACCTGACGTGTACACTTACTCTAGCAACCTCACCTGACGAGTACACTTACTCTAGCAACTTCACCTGACGTGTACACTTTAGCAACTTTACCTGACGTGTACACTTACTCTAGCAGCTTCATCTGACGAGTACACTTACTCTAGCAACTTCAGTGTGTACACTTTAGCAACTTCGCCTGACGTGTACACTTTAGCAACTTCACCTGACGTGTACACTTTAGCAACTTCACCTGACGAGTACACTCTAGCAATTTCACCTGACGTGTACACTTTAGCAACTTCACCTGACGTGTACACTTTAGCAACTTCACCTGACGAGTACACTCTAGCAACTTCACCTGACGTGTACACTTTAGCAACTTCGCCTGACGTGTACACTTTAGCAACTTCACCTGACGAGTACACTCTAGCAACTTCACCTGACGTGTACACTTTAGCAACTTCGCCTGACGTGTACACTCTAGCAACTTCACCTGACGTGTACACTTTAGCAACTTCACCTGACGTGTACACTTTAGCAACTTCACCAGACGAGTACACTCTAGCAACTTCACCTGACGTGTACACTTACTCTAGCAACTTCACCTGACGAGTACACTTACTCTAGCAACTTCACCTGACGAGTACACTTACTCTAGCAACTTAGGCTTGTGTGCAGAGTGTGCTGGAGTGATGGTGTTCCCCAGGTGAACACACTGGTGACTGCCGTAGTTAACATTGACAACATAGGGTGGTGGTGTTGAGATGAGGCGAGGCACCACACCGTCACTGCCCCACTCAGAGTGCAGGTACTCCTGCCACTCACCTTCACTCAGCTCCTCCTCCTCCACCTGCAACAACGAGCCACATAGTTGTCGTCATCAGGACGCGCCACAAGGAGAAAACTTTTGTTGAGGAAAGTTGTGTAAGTGGAAGGTTGTAGAGGGGAGGGGGTGAAGTGAAAAAGAGAGAGGGGAGAAGAGGAAAGGGAGGGGGGAGGGGGGAGGGGAAGCCTCACTCTCACCAACTCACAACACAGTAAATATCAATATCATCAACTCACAACACAGTAAACATTAATATCAACTCACAACACAGTAAACATCAATATCATCAACTCACAACACAGTAGGCATCAATCTTATCAACTCATCAATGAGCAGAAATGTTTTAAAATGTACTGAATTATTTTCCTTAGATCCATCAAACTGACTTAACTTAGAATAATCTAAGAAATATATTTTTAACCTGACTATTGTGAATTTAACATGTGACCTGTGTCGTGTGTGATCTGTGACCTGTATTGTGGGTGACCTGTGTCCTGTGTTACTTGTATTGTGTGTGACTGTGTCTTGTGTGACCTGTGACCTGTCCTGTGTGACTTGTGTCTTGTGTTACCTGTGCTGTGTTACCTGTGTCTTGTGTGACCTGTATCTTGTTACCTGTATCGTGTGTGACCTGTGTCTTATGTGACCTGTATCGTGTGTGGCCTGTCTTGTGTTACCTGTATCATGTTTGACCTGTCTTGTGTTACCTGTAGCGTGGGTGACCTGTCTTGTCGTACCTGTATCGTTGGTGACTTGTCTTGTCGTACCTGTATCGTGGGTTCGAAGAAGGAGTGCATGGAAGCCGCATGCGGTGCCGCTTGCAAGGACTCTGCCAGAGTGGGGAACTCTTGTAAGCGATTAGTTAAGTCTAGAGGCAGGTGATTGGGTACTTGGGGAACTCTGGGAACATCGGGGAATCCCAAGTTTCCAGGACGTCTTGGGCTTTGAGAAGTTACTTGGCCCTCGGGAGCTTCCAGGGTCTCGGGGGCACGTGGGCCATCGTGTAGCGTTGGGGCATTTGGGTATTCTGGAAGTCTCGGGGTTCCCGGGGCTCTTGGGGCTCCAGAAGCCTTCGAAGGCCCTGGAGCTCTTGGAGTTCCAGGTGCCTTCGAAGGCCCTGGAGCTCTTGGAGTTCCAGAAGCCTTCAAAGGCCCTTGAGCTTTTGGGAATCCTGACGGTCTTTGAGATTCTGAGAGACTTTGGACTTCTTGAGGTCTTTCTTCTACTGGTAGCCACTGTTTTGGAGGTTGTAAACTGTCTGCAAGTCTTGGAGGGTTGGACTGTTGGGCCTCAGGCTGGCCTGTGAGTCTGTGATGACTGATCTGTGGATCCTCAGATCCCTTCGACGACAATTTGTTATGATGCTGTGTGGTCTGTGGAGGTCTGTGACGAATGTCTTGAATTCTGAGGGCTTGTCGAAATCTTTGGGCGCCTCCCAGCACCTGTGTGGTTGGGAAGCGTCTGCTGTACTGAGCTGTGCGTGCCGCAGACTGCTCCTGCTGTTGCTGTTGGCATTCTGCTGTGAGGAAGGTCAGCAGCACCAAGACACCAGCACCACGGCGCCAGCTGATCTCCACCATCTGCAGATGGAAACTCAGGATAAAAGAGGGTTTTATTCTGTCTTGTAAAGTTGAGAGTTTTATTCACCTTATTAGAGATTAGGAGTGTATGCAAGTAATCTCTGTCTCTCTCGTGAAACAATACCACACAAGACCTTTACGTTCCAATACATAAATTACTGTTAGGTTTCAGCTAGTTGGTGGGTCAGTGAATATTGTAGTGAGGTCGGTGCTGCGAGCGGAGGTCAGAGGTCACTCGCTAAAGGGTCAAGGTGACAGTGTGGAAAAAGTATTAGTGGACTTATAACTCAACACTTACCAGAAGTAGAGAAGTTATAACTCAACACTTGAAAAACAACATTACAACACAGATGTGTGTTCAGTAAACTCAGTGTGATATAGTGAATGATAGTGTTGTGTACCAGGCAGCTGCTGCTTGTGATGTGTACCAGGCAGCTGCTGCTTGTGTTGTGTACCAGGCAGCTGCTGCTTGTGTTGTGTACCAGGCAGCTGCTGCTTGTGATGTGTACCAGGCAGCTGCTGCTTGTGTTGTGTACCAGGCAGCTGCTGCTTGTGATGTGTACCAGGCAGCTGTTGCTTGTGATGTGTACCAGGCAGCTGTTGCTTGTGTTGTGTACCAGGCAGCTGTTGCTTGTGTTGTGTACCAGGCAGCTGTTGCTTGTGTTGTGTACCAGGCAGCTGCTGCTTGTGATGTGTACCAGGCAGCTGTTGCTTGTGATGTGTACCAGGCAGCTGTTGCTTGTGTTGTGTACCAGGCAGCTGCTCCTTGTGATGTGTACCAGGCAGCTGTTGCTTGTGTTGTGTACCAGGCAGCTGTTGCTTGTGTTGTGTACCAGGCAGCTGTTGCTTGTGTTGTGTACCAGGCAGCTGCTGCTTGTGATGTGTACCAGGCAGCTGTTGCTTGTGTTGTGTACCAGGCAGCTGCTGTTTGTGATGTGTACCAGGCAGCTGTTGCTTGTGTTGTGTACCAGGCAGCTGCTGCTTGTGATGTGTACCAGGCAGCTGTTGCTTGTGTTGTGTACCAGGCAGCTGCTGCTTGTGATGTGTACCAGGCAGCTGCTGCTTGTGTTGTGTACCAGGCAGCTGCTGCTTGTGATGTGTACCAGGCAGCTGCTGCTTGTGATGTGTACCAGGCAGCTGTTGCTTGTGTTTTGTACCAGGCAGCTGCTGCTTGTGATGTGTACCAGGCAGCTGTTGCTTGTGTTGTGTACCAGGCAGCTGTTGCTTGTGATGTGTACCAGGCAGCTGCTGCTTGTGATGTGTACCAGGCAGCTGTTGCTTGTGTTGTATACCAGGCAGCTGCTGCTTGTGATGTGTACCAGGCAGCTGCTGCTTGTGATATGTACCAGGCAGCTGTTGCTTGTGTTGTGTACCAGGCAGCTGTTGCTTGTGTTGTGTACCAGGCAGCTGTTGCTTGTGTTGTGTACCAGGCAGCTGCTGCTTGTGATGTGTACCAGGCAGCTGTTGCTTGTGTTGTGTACCAGGCAGCTGTTGCTTGTGTTGTGTACCAGGCAGCTGTTGCTTGTGTTGTGTACCAGGCAGCTGTTGCTTGTGTTGTGTACCAGGCAGCTGTTGCTTGTGATTTGTACCAGGCAGCTGTTGCTTGTATTGTGTACCAGGCAGCTGCTGCTTGTGTTGTGTACCAGGCAGCTGTTGCTTGTGATGTGTACCAGGCAGCTGCTGCTTGTGTTGAGTACCAGGCAGCTGCTGCTTGTGTTGTGTACCAGGCAGCTGCTGCTTGTGATGTGTACCAGGCAGCTGCTGCTTGTGTTGTGTACCAGGCAGCTGCTGCTTGTGTTGTGTACCAGGCAGCTGCTGCTTGTGTTGTGTACCAGGCAGCTGTTGCTTGTGATGTGTACCAGGCAGCTGTTGCTTGTGTTGTATACCAGGCAGCTGCTGCTTGTGATGTGTACCAGGCAGCTGTTGCTTGTGTTGTGTACCAGGCAGCTGTTGCTTGTGTTGTGTACCAGGCAGCTGTTGCTTGTGTTGTGTACCAGGCAGCTGTTGCTTGTGTTGTGTACCAGGCAGCTGTTGCTTGTGTTGTGTACCAGGCAGCTGTTGCTTGTGTTGTGTACCAGGCAGCTGTTGCTTGTGATTTGTACCAGGCAGCTGTTGCTTGTGTTGTGTAGCAGGCAGCTGTTGCTTGTGTTGTATACCAGGCAGCTGCTGCTTGTGTTGTGTACCAGGCAGCTGTTGCTTGTGATGTGTATCAGGCAGCTGTTGCTTGTGTTGTGTACAAGGCAGCTGTTGCTTGTGTTGTGTACCAGGCAGCTGTTGCTTGTGTTGTGTACCAGGCAGCTGTTGCTTGTGTTGTGTACCAGGCAGCTGTTGCTTGTGATTTGTACCAGGCAGCTGTTGCTTGTGTTGTGTAGCAGGCAGCTGTTGCTTGTGTTGTATACCAGGCAGCTGCTGCTTGTGTTGTGTACCAGGCAGCTGTTGCTTGTGATGTGTATCAGGCAGCTGTTGCTTGTGTTGTGTACCAGGCAGCTGTTGCTTGTGATGTGTACCAGGCAGCTGTTGCTTGTGTTGTGTACCAGGCAGCTGTTGCTTGTGATGTGTACCAGGCAGCTGTTGCTTGTGTTGTGTACCAGGCAGCTGCTGCTTGTGATGTGTACCAGGCAGCTGCTGCTTGTGTTGTGTACCAGGCAGCTGCTGCTTGTGTTGTGTACCAGGCAGCTGTTGCTTGTGTTGTGTACCAGGCAGCTGCTGCTTGTGTTGTGTACCAGGCAGCTGCTGCTTGTGATGTGTACCAGGCAGCTGTTGCTTGTGATGTGTACCAGGCAGCTGCTGCTTGTGATGTGTACCAGGCAGCTGTTGCTTGTGTTGTGTACCAGGCAGCTGTTGCTTGTGTTGTGTACCAGGCAGCTGTTGCTTGTGATGTGTACCAGGCAGCTGCTGCTTGTGATGTGTACCAGGCAGCTGCTGCTTGTGATGTGTACCAGGCAGCTGCTGCTTGTGATGTGTACCAGGCAGCTGCTGCTTGTGATGTGTACCAGGCAGCTGCTGCTTGTGATGTGTACCAGGCAGCTGCTGCTTGTGTTGTGTACCAGGCAGCTGTTGCTTGTGTTGTGTACCAGGCAGCTGTTGCTTGTGTTGTGTACCAGGCAGCTGTTGCTTGTGTTGTGTACCAGGCAGCTGCTGCTTGTGTTGTGTACCAGGCAGCTGCTGCTTGTGTTGTGTACCAGGCAGCTGTTGCTTGTGTTGTGTACCAGGCAGCTGTTGCTTGTGTTGTGTACCAGTCAACAACACCACTGACTCAACAACAGCATTTCGTCATCTTGAGACGTTGTGAAGACGTTTCCCCGTGTAAAAGACAAATATGGGTGGGTAGAGCAGTACATCCCAGCAGTACATCCCAGCAGTACATCCCAGCAGTACATCCTAGCAGTACATCCCAGCAAGATGTGTTCTTCTGACAATGGTCTTATGCCTGGGTGAGGAAGTGTCAGAGGTGGGCGGGTCTAGGCGTGAAATATAGCAAGTTTGGTCCTGGACCGTCACCGGGACAAATCTAGCTCTTTCCCCCGAGGGTTTGGTCCTGGCTGCTAGTGACGGCTGGAGATGCATCACCAGCCACCCGGGTATCATTGTTATCCTGCGGAGATTTATTGCAGTGCTGGTAGCAGCGCCCCGGGTGACAAACCCGCATGTGGTGGAGCAGCGGGTGGCAGACGCAGTGCAAGGTTCTAGTGCTGGGAAGAACAAATAACTGCGGTACTTATAAGTGATGTAGATCTTAGGGTGAATGTGGAGGAGATTTGGGAGTTCTTGTGAGGAGAATTTTCAAGTTAAGATAACCTGTTTCTCATTATAATAGTGAGACATAGTACTGACAACTTGGTAAGTGAGACACAGTACTGACAACTTGGTAAGTGAGACACAGTACTGACAACTTGGTAAGTGAGACACAGTACTGACAACTTGGTAAGTGAGACACAGTACTGACAACTTGGTAAGTGAGACACAGTACTGACAACTTGGTAAGTGAGACACAGTACTGACAACTTGGTAAGTGAGACACACAGTTTTTATCTCTCACTTCTTCTACTCTCCTGATATTTAGTCTCCTCTATATTTGACTGTAGGAGCCTACTTTGGGGGCGAAACGTTCCTACAATAAAGATACCCAAGTGTTGCACATGTGTCTTAATTTATCAACTTGTCGGTGCTCTGAACTATTTATCCAAATGTTTTATTGTGTTACCTGCGAACACTCACCTGCGTGACTCACTCACACCAGAGTATCAGCACGAGACTCACGCAATCCTTGCTTGTAAAGATTTCTCGCAGTGTTGCCGTGTGCTTTTTGTGGCGTACTTCCGCTGGGCGGAGTTCGTTTGCGTTTTCTTCGGAGGAGCACTTCCGGTTGTCGGGTGGCTAAGCGGAAATGTTTCTTGGTGGAGTTGGTTGAGAGGTTGAGAGGCAGCCATGGTGAATGTTACAATAGCCAGGTGTGTGTGTGTGTGTGTGTGTGTGTGTGTGTGTGTACTCACCTAGTTGAGGTTGCGGGGGTCGAGTCCGAACTCCTGTGTGTGTGTGTGTGTGTGTTGGTGTGTGTTGGTGTGTGTGTGTGTGTGTGTGTGTGTGTGTGTGTGTGTGTGTGTGTGTGTGGCTGTGCTCACCTAATTGTGGTTGCACGGGTCGATTCATAGCTCCTGGCCCCGACTGGTGTAAATGATGTGTGCGTGTGTGTCTGTACTCGCCTAACTGTGGTTGCACGGGTCGATTCATAGCTCCTGGCCCCGACTGGTGTACATTGTGTGTGTGGAAAAATTATGGTAATGATAATAGTGATGTTGATAATGATGATTATAATGATGAAGCTATTGATGATGATAATTATTATTTTGATGTTAACAATAGCGATGATAATTATAATACTGATAATAACGATGATGATAATGATATGATAATGATATTGATAATAATAATGATGATATCATCATTAACCCAGGATAATACAGTAATATATCCACACCATGAGACTGGCTGGATTATTACCACTGAATTTCTTCACCCTCCCCCAGGATGCCACCCACACCTCTGCTCTAACACCTAGGCCCCTACTTACTGCCAGGTCCACAAGGGCAGCAGGTAATAGGAGACATGCCCAACATATGCACTTGTGTCGGAGATCGACCCACAGACCCTCGGTGTGTGAGCTGAGGTGGCTGCTACTTAAGTATGCTAGTGATTAGTGATACACAGGTGTAGTGTGAGCACCCGCTGACAGGTGTGGTATGAGCACCCTCTGACAGGTGTAGTATGAGCACCCTCTGACAGGTGTGGTGTAAGCACCCTTTGACAGGTGTGGTATGAGCACCCTCTGACAGGTGTGGTGTAAGCACCCTTTGACAGGTGTGGTATGAGCACCCTCTGATAGGTGTGGTATGAGCACCCTCTGACAGGTGTGGTATAAGCACCCTCTGACAGGTGTGGTCTAAATCAGTTCTCTAATTTACATCTAAATGATGTGTTAATGGGAGATTTTAAATTTAGACAAATTAATTGGAGCGATGTGACAGGAAATCTGGAGTCTAGCAGGATTCAGGATTGTTTTTTAAAACAGTTTGAGACAGAACCAACTAGAGAAAATAACCTGCCTGACTTGGTTCTTCTCAACAAGGAATCACTAATTAATAATCTTGAGGGTAATGATGAGCTTGGGGAAAGCGACCACAAATCAGTTTCAATATATGATTGAATTACCCTAATAAGCTATGCACGATCCAAGTCACTAGTGACATGGTTCTCAGACAAATAGATAAATTAAAACCTAGCAAATCCCCAGGACCTGATGAACTCTTCGCAAGGGTTTTAAAGGAATGTAAGGTGGAAAACTTGCTGAACCTTTGGCTAATCTTCTCAACATATCTCTGCAAACTGGCATAGTGCCAGATAAGTGGAAAATGGCAAATGTGATACGTATCTACAAAGCAGGAGACAGATCCTTAGTTTCAGACTCCAAACCAATAAGCCTAACCTCCAAAGTGGGAAAATTGATGGAATCTGTAATTGCCGAGGCTATTCGTAGTCATCTTGAAAGACATAAATTGATCTTTGAATCTCAATACGGTTTTACAAAGGGGTGTTCCTGCCTTACAAACTTACTAACTTTTTTCACCAAGGTATTTGAGGAGGTGGATCATGATAATGAATATAATATTGTGTATATGAACTTAACAAGTCTTGTGACAGGGTCCCACATCGGAGACTAATGAGGATAGTCGAGGCACGTGGAATACGAGGAAATTTTTTTCCCTGGAGAGAAGTGTGGCTGACAGATAGACAACAAAGAATTTGCATAAACGGGGAGAAATCAGAGTTGGGAAACGTCACGAGCGGTGTTCCACAAGGGTCAGTGGTGGGTCTCTTGTTGTTCACAATTTTCATAAAGAATATAGATGTGGGTATAAATAGCGACATAGCAAGTTTACCGATGACACGAAAATAGGCCGTCAAATTCATTCTGACGAGGACGCTAAAGTGCTCCAGAAACATCTGAATAGACTGATGCAGTGGTCAGTGAAGTGGCAGATGCAGTTTAACATAGACAAATGCAAAGTTGAAAGGTTGGAAAGGTAAATAACCATGATACTTATAAACAAAATAATGTAGATCTCTATATTTCTGACTGCATAAAAGATTTGGGAGTTTTGGGTAGCAGTAATCTAAAGCTCGGACAACAGTTAATAAGTATTCGAAATAAAGCGAACAAAATTTTTGGTTTCATATCAAGAAGTATAGCTAACAGGAGGTTGTTCTTCAACTCTGTATATCTTTGGTCAGCTCTCATGTAGATTATGCTGCACAGTTCTGGTCACCGTATTACAGAACGAATATAAATGCACTTAAAAACGTACAAAGGAGCATGACACAGGTGATCCCATGTATCAGAAATCTTCCCTGTGAGGACACACTGAGGGCCCTGAATCTGCACTCTCTAGATTAGCGTAGAATTAGGGGGAGGGGGGGGGTATGATTGAGGTGTATAAATGGAAAAAGGGAATAAATAAAGGGAATATAAATAATGTGGTAAAAATATCTTAAGACAGGACTCGCAGCAATGGTTTCAAATTGGAAAAAATTAAATTAATTAAAGATATAGAAAGCACCGGTTTAGTAATAGAGTTGTGGATGAGTGGAACAAACTCCCGAGTACCGTTATTGAAGCTAAAACCTTGTGTAGTTTTAAAACTAGGTTAGATAAATACATGTGTGGGTGTGAGTTAGACCTGCCTCACATGGGCCAGTAGGCCTGCTGCAATGCTCTTTCTTTCTTATGTTCTTATTTACGTCTAAACGAGTTGTTTAATTTACGTCTAAACGAGTTCTCTAATTTACGTCTAAATGAGCTCTAGCGGAAGTCTCAATGAGCTCTCTAATTAAAATGACTCGGGAGGGTTAATGAAGAGAGAGCTCAGAGCTCTCACCAAAAAAAAGAGTAGTAGAATGTTGAATGTGCAATCATCTTGCAACCAGAATTAATTAAGGCAGTGAAACGCTGACTCTGACGTCTCCAAAAGTCTTGTCAAGTCTTTAATTCTGGTGTGGGTGGTGTGTGATCAAGTGTTAACACTGGTGGTGGTGTGTGATCAAGTGTTAACACTGGTGGTGGTGTGTTATCAAGTCTTAACACTGATGGTGCTGTGTGATCAAGTGTTAACACTGGTGGTGGTGTGTGATCAAGTGTTAACACTGGTGGTGGTGTGTTATCAAGTCTTAACACTGATGGTGCTGTGTGATCAAGTGTTAACACTGGTGGTGGTGTGTGATCAAGTGTTAACACTGGTGGTGGTGTGTTATCAAGTCTTAACACTGATGGTGCTGTGTGATCAAGTGTTAACACTGGTGGTGGTGTGTTATCAAGCCTTAACACTGGTGGTGGTGTGTTATCAAGTGTTAACACTGGTGGTAGTGGTTTGTTATCAAGTGTTAACACTGGTGGTGGTGGTGTGTGATCAAGTGTTAACACTGGTGGTGGTGTGTTATCAAGTGTTAACACTGGTGGTGGTGGTGTGTTATCAAGTGTTAACACTGGTGGTGGTGGTGTGTTATCAAGTGTTAACACTGGTGGTGGTGTGTTATCAAGTGTTAACACTGGTGGTAGTGGTGTGTTATCAAGTCTTAACACTGGTCGTGGTGGTGTGTTATCAAGCCTTAACACTGGTGGTGGTGTGTTATCAAGTGTTAACACTGGTGGTGGTGGTGTGTTATCAAGTGTTAACACTGGTCGTGGTGGTGTGTTATCAAGTCTTAACACTGGTGGTGGTGTGTTATCAAGTGTTAACACTGGTGGTAGTGGTTTGTTATCAAGTGTTAACACTGGTGGTGGTGGTGTGTGATCAAGTGTTAACACTGGTGGTGGTGTGTTATCAAGTCTTAACACTGATGGTGCTGTGTGATCAAGTCTTAACACTGATAGTGGTGTGTTATCAAGTGTTAACACTGGTGGTGGTGTGTTTTCAAGTGTTAACACTGGTGGTGGTGTGTTATCAAGTGTTAACACTGGTGGTGGTGTGTTATGAAGTCTTAACACTGGTGGTGGTGTGTTTTCAAGTGTTAACACTGGTGGTGGTGTGTTATCAAGTGTTAACACTGGTGGTGGTGGTGTGTTATCAAGTCTTAACACTGATGGTGCTGTGTGATCAAGTGTTAACACTGGTGGTGGTGTGTGATCAAGTGTTAACACTGGTGGTGGTGTGTTATCAAGTCTTAACACTGATGGTGCTGTGTGATCAAGTGTTAACACTGATGGTGCTGTGTGATCAAGTGTTAACACTGGTGGTGGTGTGTTATGAAGTCTTAACACTGATGGTGCTGTGTGATCAAGTGTTAACACTGGTGGTGGTGTGTTATGAAGTCTTAACACTGATGGTGCTGTGTGATCAAGTGTTAACACTGGTGGTAGTGGTTTGTTATCAAGCGTTAACACTGGTGGTGGTGGTGTGTGATCAAGTGTTAACACTGGTGGTGGTGTGTTATCAAGTGTTAACACTGGTGGTGGTGGTGTGTTATCAAGTGTTAACACTGGTGGTGGTGGTGTGTTATCAAGTGTTAACACTGGTGGTGGTGTGTTATCAAGTGTTAACACTGGTGGTAGTGGTGTGTTATCAAGTCTTAACACTGGTCGTGGTGGTGTGTTATCAAGCCTTAACACTGGTGGTGGTGTGTTATCAAGTGTTAACACTGGTGGTGGTGGTGTGTTATCAAGTCTTAACACTGGTCGTGGTGGTGTGTTATCAAGTCTTAACACTGGTGGTGGTGTGTTATCAAGTGTTAACACTGGTGGTAGTGGTTTGTTATCAAGTGTTAACACTGGTGGTGGTGGTGTGTGATCAAGTGTTAACACTGGTGGTGGTGTGTTATCAAGTCTTAACACTGATGGTGCTGTGTGATCAAGTGTTAACACTGGTGGTGGTGTGTTATCAAGCCTTAACACTGGTGGTGGTGTGTTATCAAGTGTTAACACTGGTGGTAGTGGTTTGTTATCAAGTGTTAACACCGGTGGTGGTGGTGTGTTATCAAGTGTTAACACTGGTGGTGGTGTGTTATCAAGTGTTAACACTGGTGGTGGTGTGTTATCAAGTGTTAACACTGGTGGTGGTGGTGTGTTATCAAGTCTTAACACTGGTGGTGGTGGTGTGTTATCAAGTGTTAACACTGGTTGTGGCGTGTTATGAAGTCTTAACACTGGTGGTGTGTTATCAAGTGTTAACACTGGTGGTAGTGGTGTGTTATCAAGTGTTAACACTGGTGGTGGTGGTGTGATCAAGTGTTAACACTGGTGGTGGTGTGTTATCAAGTCTTAACACTGGTGGTGGTGGTGTATGATCAAGTGTTAACACTGGTAGTGGTGGTGTGTGATCAAGTGTTAACAGTTATGAAGTATTAACACTGGTGGTGGTGTGTGATCAAGTGTTAACACTGGTGGTAGTGTGTTATCAAGTGTTAACACTGGTGGTGGTGGTGGTGTATGATCAAGTGTGTAGTGGTGTGTGTTATCAAGTGTTAACACTGGTGGTGGTGGTGTGTGATCAAGTGTTAACACTGGTGGTTGTGGTGTGTTATCAAGTCTTAACACTGGTGGTGGTGATGTGTTATCAAGTCTTAACACTGGTAGTGGTGTGTTATCAAGCCTTAACACTGGTGGTGGTGGTGTGTTATCAAGTCTTAACACTGGTGGTGGTGGTGTGTTATCAAGTCTTAACACTGGTCGTGGTGGTGTGTTATCAAGTCTTAACACTGGTCGTGGTGGTGTGTTATCAAGTCTTAACACTGGTGGTGGTGGTGTGTTATCAAGTGTTAACACTGGTGGTGGTGTGTTATCAAGTGTTAACACTGGTGGTGGTGGTGTGTTATCAAGTGTTAACACTGGTGGTGGTGGTGTGTTATCAAGTGTTAACACTGGTGGTGGTGTGTTATCAAGTGTTAACACTGGTGGTAGTGGTGTGTTATCAAGTCTTAACACTGGTCGTGGTGGTGTGTTATCAAGCCTTAACACTGGTGGTGGTGTGTTATCAAGTGTTAACACTGGTGGTGGTGGTGTGTTATCAAGTCTTAACACTGGTCGTGGTGGTGTGTTATCAAGTCTTAACACTGGTCGTGGTGGTGTGTTATCAAGTGTTAACACTGGTGGTAGTGGTTTGTTATCAAGTGTTAACACTGGTGGTGGTGGTGTGTGATCAAGTGTTAACACTGGTGGTGGTGTGTTATCAAGTCTTAACACTGATGGTGCTGTGTGATCAAGTGTTAACACTGGTGGTGGTGTGTTATCAAGCCTTAACACTGGTGGTGGTGTGTTATCAAGTGTTAACACTGGTGGTAGTGGTTTGTTATCAAGTGTTAACACTGGTGGTGGTGGTGTGTTATCAAGTGTTAACACTGGTGGTGGTGTGTTATCAAGTGTTAACACTGGTGGTGGTGTGTTATCAAGTGTTAACACTGGTGGTGGTGGTGTGTTATCAAGTCTTAACACTGGTGGTGGTGGTGTGTTATCAAGTGTTAACACTGGTTGTGGCGTGTTATGAAGTCTTAACACTGGTGGTGTGTTATCAAGTGTTAACACTGGTGGTAGTGGTGTGTTATCAAGTGTTAACACTGGTGGTGGTGGTGTGATCAAGTGTTAACACTGGTGGTGGTGTGTTATCAAGTCTTAACACTGGTGGTGGTGGTGTATGATCAAGTGTTAACACTGGTAGTGGTGGTGTGTGATCAAGTGTTAACACTGGTGGTGGTGTGTTATGAAGTATTAACACTGGTGGTGGTGTGTGATCAAGTGTTAACACTGGTGGTGGTGTGTTATCAAGTGTTAACACTGGTGGTGGTGGTGGTGTATGATCAAGTGTTAACACTGGTAGTGGTGGTGTGTTATCAAGTGTTAACACTGGTGGTGGTGGTGTGTGATCAAGTGTTAACACTGGTGGTGGTGGTGTGTTATCAAGTCTTAACACTGGTGGTGGTGATGTGTTATCAAGTCTTAACACTGGTAGTGGTGTGTTATCAAGCCTTAACACTGGTGGTGGTGGTGTGTTATCAAGTCTTAACACTGGTGGTGGTGGTGTGTTATCAAGTCTTAACACTGGTCGTGGTGGTGTATTATCAAGTCTTAACACTGGTCGTGGTGGTGTGTTATCAAGTCTTAACACTGGTGGTGGTGGTGTGTTATCAAGTGTTAACACTGGTGGTGGTGGTGTGTTATCAAGTGTTAACACTGGTGGTGGTGTGTTATCAAGTGTTAACACTGGTGGTAGTGGTGTGTTATCAAGTCTTAACACTGGTCGTGGTGGTGTGTTATCAAGCCTTAACACTGGTGGTGGTGTGTTATCAAGTGTTAACACTGGTGGTAGTGGTGTGTTATCAAGTGTTAACACTGGTAGTGGTGTGTTATCAAGCCTTAACACTGGTGGTGGTGTGTTATCAAGTGTTAACACTGGTGGTGGTGTGTTATCAAGTGTTAACACTGGTGGTGGTGGTGTGTTATCAAGTGTTAACACTGGTGGTGGTGTGTTATCAAGCCTTAACACTGGTGGTGGTGTGTTATCAAGTGTTAACACTGGTGGTAGTGGTGTGTTATCAAGTGTTAACACTGGTGGTGGCGTGTTATCAAGTGTTAACACTGGTGGTGGTGTGTTATCAAGTGTTAACACTGGTGGTGGTGTGTTATCAAGTGTTAACACTGGTGGTGGTGTGTTATCAAGTGTTAACACTGGTGGTGGTGGTGTGTTATCAAGTCTTAACACTGGTGGTGTGTTATCAAGTGTTAACACTGGTGGTAGTGGTGTGTTATCAAGTCTTAACACTGGTGGTGGTGGTGTGTTATCAAGTGTTAACACTGGTGGTGGTGTGTTATCAAGTATTAACACTGGTGGTGGTGTGTTATCAAGTGTTAACACTGGTGGTAGTGGTGTGTTGTCAAGTTTTAACACTGGTGGTAGTGGTGTGTTATCAAGTGTTAACACTGGTGGTGGTGTGTTATCAAGTGTTAACACTGGTGGTGGTGTGTTATCAAGTGTTAACACTGGTGGTAGTGGTGTGTTATCAAGTCTTAACACTGGTGGTGGTGGTGTGTTATCAAGTGTTAACACTGGTGGTGGTAGTGGTGTGTTATCAAGTCTTAACACTGGTGGTGGTGGTGTGTTATCAAGTGTGATAGGTCTTGCTTGCCTGGAGCTGTGGTTGTGAGAGTTAAGTCTGATTTCTGAAAATACGTGTTCACCCATAGTGTGACATCGGTTGTGTTTTACCTGGAGATTGTTCTGGATGGTCAGTGCCTCTGCAGCCCGGTCCATGACGAGGCCTCGCGGTGTATCAGGACCTGATCAACCAGGCTGTTACTGCTGCCCGCACGTAATCCAACATACGAAGTACTGCCCGGGTGGTCAGGTAGTGACTTCAGGTGTCTGTCCAGTCCCCTCTTGAAGACAGCCAGGGGTCTTCTGGTAATCTCCTCCTTATATATGATGGGTGGCAGTTGAACAGTCTTGGGATCCTGACACTTATTGTGTTATCTTTTAGTGTACTTGCGGCACCTCTGCTTTTTATTGGGGGGGGGGAGGAATTGTTGCACCGTTTGCTGAGTCTTTTGCCATCATAGAGAGTGATTTACGTGTGCAGATTTTGACTAGTCCCTCTAGGATTTTTCAAGTAAATTATGATGTATCTTTCTCGTCTTCATTCAAAGAAGTACACCTCAAGGGTCTGCAAACGTTCCTAGTAACTGAGACGTTTGATTGTACTTAACGTGTAGTGAAAGTTCTCTGTATATTCTCCAGACATGCAGTTTCGCCAGCCTTGAAAGGTGCCGTTAGTGTACAGCAATATTCCAACCTAGACTGAGAATAAGCAATTTAAAGAGAATCATCATAGGCTTGACATTTCTAGTTTTGCAGGTTCTTATTATCCATGTTATGATTTCCCTAGCAGATGTGATAGTGACATTGTTATGATCTTTGAAAGTGAGATTCTCTGATATTATCACTCCCAGGTTCTTCACATTTGTTTGTCGCTCTATTGTGTGGTTAGATTTTGTTTTATACTCTGATTTTTTTCAAGTTTTCCATAGCGCAGTAATTGAAATTTGTCGTTTTTAAAGCTTCATATTGTTTTTTTGTGGCCCATTTGAAGACTTAGTTTATTTGCGCTTGGAGATTTGCAGTGTCTTCAGTGGATGACACTATATGCAAATTCTAGTATTGTCAGCAGAAGACAAGGTGCTATGGTTTAAATCTCTGTCTATGTCAAGGATGAGGATGAGAAACAAGTTGGGAGCAAGTAATGTACCTTGTGGAACAGAGCTTTTCACAGTAGCCGCCTCTGACTTTGTTTACTATTACTCTTTGTGCTCTGTTTGTTAGGAAGTTATGACTTCATCTACCCATTATTCCCATTATCACGCATTTTGTGTGCTATTACACCATGATCTCACTTGTTGCAAGCTTTCCCAAAGTCTGTGTATACTACATCTGCATTCTGTTTATCCTCCAGAACATCCAGGATCGTTGCCCATTAGTTGTGAGAGGCAGGAGCGACTTGCCCTAAACCCATGTTGCCCTGGGTTGTGTAATTGTTGGGTATCCAAGTGGTTGGTGATCTTGCTTCTTAGAACCCTTTCAAAGATTTTTATGATGTACGACGTTAATGCTATGTGTCTATAATTTTTCACAGTTGCTTTACTGCCACCTTTGTGGAGTGGGGATATGTCTTCTTAGCGACTGTAGTATGATTCCCGTGTCTAGGCTCCCTCTTCATAGAATATTTATGGCACGTAAAAGGGGTTTCTTACACTTCTTGATGAACCCTGAGTTACACGAATCAGGACCTGGAGTAGAGTGCATGGGCACGAGTCAGGGTCTGGGGCAGAGTTCATGGGCACGTCGTTAATTGCTTTTTTTTCAAAGTGGCGTTAGGGTTATATAAGAAATTCTGGAAATATTAACAAAATTTTGAGTCTCGGTCATAAAAAATAATTTAGATTTCCGATGTTTACTCTGATAAACGACTCACTGAACACTGAGTCCTGTTGAGACTTCAATGTATAACTTATTTCTTCGCTGTCATCTGTGTAGATAGTTCTACTGTTTTCCAATTATGTCTTTGAATTTTGTATTGATAAAACCACTGGATGGCGAAACGTCTACAATAAAGACGTTCAGATATTTAACATGTGTCTTATTTTCATCTCGTCGGTATTGTGTACCATTCATGTACATTCATGTACATTCATGTACATTCATGTACATTC
>NC_091339.1:4342169-4357169 GCF_038502225.1 Cherax quadricarinatus
GAACCAAGGACTCGTTCTGTTCTTCCCATTATTTCTGTTTCCCTTAGGGAACAAACCTCTCCTCTGCCTCCTTGCATTTTGTTGCCACATAGTCCATCATTTCTTGTACTGGTTTTCCTGTCAGTTCCCTCTCCCACTGAATGTTTTGAAGGAAGTTCCTCATGCCTGAGTAGTTCCCCCTTTTTGTAGTTTTGGTTTTTCCCACCCTATTCCTGCTACTCTCTCTTGGAGCTCAACTATGTAGTCGAAGCACAGAACCACATGATCACTAGCTCCCAGGGGCCTTTCATACAAGATATCCTCGATGTCTGAACTACTCAAAGAAGGTGAATACAAGGTCCAGTCTTGCTGGTTCATCTTCTCCTCTCTCTCTGGTAGTGTCTCTAACATGTTGATGCATGAGGTTTTCCAGTACTACATCCATCATCTTGGCTCTCCATGTTTCGGAACCCCCATGGGGACTCCAGGTTTTCCCAGTCAATCTCCTTGTGATTGAAATCACCCATAACTAGTAACTTTGCTCCCCCACCCCCATGTGCTCTCCTGGCCACCTCGGCTAGTGTGTCGACCATGGCTCTGTTGCTCTCATCGTATTCTTCTCTTGGTCTCCTGCAGTTCTGTGGTGGGTTGTACATTACTGCAATTATCACCTTATGTCCCTCAGACTGGATTGTTCCTACTAAGTAGTCCCTTTCACCCGTGCCATCCATTCCTTCCATTTTCTCAAAACCCCACTGGCTTTTAATGAGCAGTGCAACTCCTCCTCCCCCTCTCCTCCCTGTCTTTCCTGAGGATTTGATATCCGGGTGGAAAGATTGAATCTGTTATTATTCTGGTGAGTTTTGTTTCTGTGAGTGCTATTATGTCTGGGGATGTCTCCTTGATTCTTTCATGCCACTCCTCATACTTATTTGTTATTCCATCTGCATTTGTATACCATACCTTCAACTTCTTTTCTAAGACTGTGGTCTGGGAGGTGTATTGGGGTTGGGGAAGTGGGAGACCTGATAAGGAACTATGGGTGGTTGCTGTGGGGGTGGAGTTTGTAATGTAGTGGGTGGGGGCATTGGATATGACATGGGTGTTTTGGTTTAGAGTGTTTGGCTGCACTGGGGTTGACCTGGTTGGGAGGCTTCTATAGGAAGCTGTGAGGGAGGTTGTATTTGATCTTCTTCCTGTGTCTGGGATCTCCTGTCTTTCTTCTCCATCCCCTCTCTTTCCTCCTTTCGCCTTTGTATCATCTCTCTCAGTTTCCGCCTTTCGTCTTGTGTTCTGTCGCGGTCGAGATACACCTTCCTGTATTCCAGCATGTCCCTTAATCGTGCTTTCTCCCACAGTATCCTGTTCCGAGTCGATTCTGCCTTGAAGGTCACTTTCACTGGCCGGGTTCTTTTTTTTACAAACCCCCCTATTCTCCGAAAATTTTCCAGCTGGGTCATGTCGTCTTCTCCGATTACTTTCATGATGCTTTCAATTGCTTTTTTTTTTCCCTTGTTTTCTTGCTTCATATGTTTCCCCTTCAACTTCCTGTAGCCCATACACAAAGACTGACCTCACCCTTTCATTCTCCCACTGCATATCCCTGTGTATCCTCTCATTCAATTTGATTTCCTCCATTGCAGCTTTCCTTTCTTCAGTTTCACTAGCTACTGTACATGGGCTCAGTGGCCTGTCATTTTCCCTTCTCGGCTTTCCCTGGGCTCTGTTGTGGTCTTTTAGGGCCTCCACATATAGCTTAGCTGTGTGTGTGTGTGTGTGTATGTGTGTGTGTGTATGTGTGTGTGTGTATGTGTGTGTGTGTATGTGTGTGTGTATGTGTGTACTCACCTAGTTGAGGTTGCGGGGGTCGAGTCCGAGCTCCTGGCCCCGCCTCTTCACTGATCGCTACTAGGTCACTCTCCCTGAGCCGTGAGCTTTATCATACCTCTGCTTAAAGCTATGTATGGATCCTGCCTCCACTACATCGCTTCCCAAACTATTCCACTTACTGACTGCTCTGTGGCTGAAGAAATACTTCCTAACATCCCTGTGATTCATCTGTGTCTTCAGCTTCCAACTGTGCCCCCTTGTTACTGTGTCCAATCTCTGGAACATCCTGTCTTTGTCCACCTTGTCAATTCCTCTCAGTATTTTGTATGTCGTTATCATGTCCCCCCTATCTCTCCTGTCCTCCAGTGTCGTCAGGTTGATTTCCCTTAACCTCTCCTCGTAGGACATACCTCTTAGCTCTGGGACTAGTCTTGTTGCAAACCTTTGCACTTTCTCTAGTTTCTTCACGTGCTTGGCTAGGTGTGGGTTCCAAACTGGTGCCGCATACTCCAATATGGGCCTTCCTTAAGATGTCGGAATGCTGTTCTGAGGTTTGCTAGGCGCCCATATGCTGCAGCAGTTATTTGGTTGATGTGCGCTTCAGGAGATGTGCCTGGTGTTATACTCACCCCAAGATCTTTTTCCTTGAGTGAGGTTTGTAGTCTCTGACCCCCTAGACTGTACTCCGTCTGCGGCCTTCTTTGCCCTTCCCCAATCTTCATGACTTTGCACTTGGTGGTATTGAACTCCAGGAGCCAGTTGCTGGACCAGGTCTGCAGCCTGTCCAGATCACTTTGTAGTTCTGCCTGGTCTTCGATCGAGTGAATTCTTCTCATCAACTTCACGTCATCTGCAAACAGGGACACCTCAGAGTCTATTCCTTCCGTCATGTCGTTCACAAATACCAGAAATAGCACTGGTCCTAGGACTGACACCTGTGGGACCCCGCTGGTCACAGGTGCCCACTCTGACACCTCGCCACGTACCATGACTCGCTGCTGTCTTCCTGACAAGTATTCCCTGATCCATTGTAGTGCCTTCCCTGTTATCCCTGCTTGGTCCTCCAGTTTTTGCACCAATCTCTTGTGTGGAACTGTGTCAAACGCCTTCTTGCAGTCCAAGAATATGCAGTCCACCCTCCCCTCTCTCTCTTGTCTTACTGCTGTCACCATGTCATAAAACTCCAGTAGGTTTGTGACACAGGATTTCCCGTCCCTGAAACCATGTTAGCTGCTGTTGATGAGATCATTCCTTTCTAGGTGTTCCACCACTCTTCTCCTGATAATCTTCTCCATGACTTTGTATACTGGTCTGTAGTTTAGTGCTTCATGTCTGTCTCCTTTTTTAAAGATTGGGACTACATTTGCTGTCTTCCATGCCTCAGGCAATCTCCATGTTGCGATAGATGTATTGAATATTGTTGTTAGGGGTACACATAGCGCCTCTACTCCCTCTCTCAGGACCCGTGGGGAGATGTGTGTATGTGTGTGTGTGTGTGTGTGTGTGTGTGTGTGTGTGTGTGTATGTGTGTATGTGTGTGTGTGGGTATGTGTGTGTGTGTATGTGTGTATGTGTGTGTGTGTGTGTGTGTGTGTATGTGTGTGTATGTACTCACCTAGTTGAGGTTGCGGGGGTCGAGTCCGAGCTCCTGGTATGTGTGTGTGTATGTGTGTGTATGTGTGTGTATGTGTGTGTGTATGTGTGTATGTGTATGTGTGTGTGTGTGTGTGTGTGTGTGTGTGTGTGTATGTGTGTGTGTGTGTGTGTGTGTGTGTGTGTGTGTGTGTGTGTGTGTGTACTCACCTAATTGTGGTTGCAGGGGTCGAGACTCAGCTCCTGGCCCCACCTCTTCACTGATCGCTACTAGGTCCTCTCCCTCTCTGCTTCCTGAGCTTTGTCATACCTCTTCTTAAAACTATGTATGGTTCCTGCCTCCACTACTTCACTTGCTAGGCTATTCCACTTCCTGACGACTCTGTGACTGAAGAAATACTTCCTAACGTCCCTGTGACTCGTCTGAGTCTTCAGCTTCCTGTTGTGACCCCTTGTTTGTGTCCCTTCTCTGGAACATCCTATCTCTGTCCACCTTGTCTATTCCCCGCAGTATCTTGTATGTCTCCTTTGACCTTTCTGTCCTCCAGTGTCGTCAGTCCGATTTCCCTCAACCTTTCCTAGTACGACATTCCCCTGAGCACTGGGACTAGCCTTGTTGCAAACCTTTGTACTTTCTCGAACTTCTTGGCGTGCTTGACCAGGTGTGGGTTCCAGACTGGTGCTGCATACTCCAGTATGGGCCTAACATACACAGTGTACAGTGTCTTGAACGATTCCTCATTAAGGTATCGGAACGCTATTCTCAGGTTTGCCAGGCGTCCGTATGCTGCAGCAGTTATTTGGTTGATGTGTGACTCCGGTGACGTGCTCGGTGTTATGGTCACCCCAAGGTCTTTCTCCCTGAGTGAGGTCTGTAGTCTTTGTCCACCTAGCCTATACTCTTTCTGCGGTCTTCTTTGCCCCTCCCCAATCTTCATGACTTTGCATTTGGCAGGGTTGAATTCGAGAAGCCAGTTTCTGGACCACATGTCCAACCTGTCCAGGTCTCTTTGCAGTCCTGCCTCATCCTTATCCGATTTAATTCTTCTCATCAACTTCACATCATCTGCGAATAGGGACACTTCAGAGTCTATTCCTTCCATCATGTCGTTCGCATATATCAAAAATAGCACTGGTCCTAGAACTGACCCCTGTGGGACCCCGCTCGTCACAGGCGCCCACTGTGATACCTCTTCACGTACCATGACTCGTTGCTGCCTCCCTGTCAGGTATTCCCTGATCCATTGCAGTGCCCTCCCTGTTATATGCGCCTGATCCTCCAGCTTCTGCACTAATCTCTTGTGGGGAACTGTGTCAAAGGCCTTCCTGCAGTCTAGGAAAACGCAATCAACCCATCCCCCTCTCTCGTGTCTTACTTCTGTTACCTTGTCATAAAACTCCAGGAGGTTTGTGACACAGGATTTGCCTTCCATGAACCCATGCTGGTTTTCATTTATAATCTTGTTCCGTTCCAGGTGTTCCACCACTCTCTTCCTGATAATCTTCTCCATGACTTTGCACACAATACATGTCAGAGCCACAGGTCTGTAGTTTAGTGCCTCATTTCTGTTTCCTTTCTTAAATATGGAGACTACATTTGCTGTCTTCCATTTCTCAGGTAGTTGCCCAGTTTCAAGGGATGTGTTGAAGATTGTGGTTAGGGTGCACATAGCATCTCTGCTCCTTCTCTAAGGACCCATGGAGAGATGTCCGGTCCCATCGCTTTTGAGGTATCAAGGTCACTTAGCAGCTTCTGCACCTCCTCCTCGGTTGTTCATATGTCATCCAACACTTCTTGGTATATTCCCTCTTGATGTTCCCTTCTGTGCTGTCTTCCCACAGCTCTTCCTGTCTCTACTGTAAAAATTCCTTAAATCTCCTGTTTAGCTCCTCACATACCTCCTGATCATTTCTTGTGAGTTCTCCACCTTCTGTCCTCAATCTGATCACCTGGTCTTTGACTGTTGTCTTCCTCCTGATGTGGCTATACAACAGTTTCGGGTCAGTCTTGATTTTCGATGCTATGTTATTTTCATACTGTCGCTGGGCCTCCCTCCTTACCTGTGCGTACTCATTCCTGGCTCTGCGACTGATCTCCCTATTTTCATGTGTTCTCTGCCTTCTGTACTTTTTCCATTCTCTATTGCACTTTGTTTTTGCCTCCTTACACCGTCGGGTAAACCAGGGGCTCGTTCTGGTCTTCCCATTGTTTCTGTTGCCCTTGGGAATAAACCTTTCCACAGCCTCCTTGTATTTTGTTGTTATATATTCCATCATTTCGTTTACTGGCTTTCCTGCCAGTTCTCTGTCCCACGGAAACTCCTGCAGGAAGTTCTTCAACCCTATGTAGTCCCCTCTTTTACAGTCAGGCTTTTCCCATTCAACTCCTGTTACTCTCTCCACTTGCAACTCTACTATGTATTCAAAGCACAGAACCACGTGGTCGCTAGCTCCTAGGGGACTCTCATATATGATGTCCTCAGTGTCTGAACTGCCCAGGGTGAACACAAGGTCCAATCTTGCTGGTTCATTCTCCCCTCTCACTCTGGTAGTGTCCTTAACATGTTGGTGCATGAGGTTTCCCAGCACCACGTCCAACATCTTGGCTTTCCATGTTTCGGGACCCCCATGTGGCTCCAGGTTTTCCCAGTCAATCTCCCTGTGGTTGAAATCCCCCATAACCAGCAACTTTGCTCTGCTGGAGTGAGCTCTTCTTGCCACCTCAGCAAGTGTGTCCACCATTGCTCTGTTGCTCTCTTCATATTCCTCTCTTGGCCTCCTGCAGTTCTGTGGTGGATTATACATCACTGCAATGACCACCTTGTGCTCCCCAGACTGAAGTGTACCTACTGTGTAGTCTCTTTCTCCCGTCTCGTCTATGCCTCCCATTTTCTCGAATTTCCATCTGTTGTTTACGAGCAGAGCAACCCCTCCTCCCCCTCTGTCCCTTCTATCTTTCCTCATGATCTGGTATCCTGGTGGGAAGATTGCATCTGTTATTGTCTCCGTGAGTTTTGTTTCTGTAACTGCTATGATGTCTGGGGACTTCTCATTGATTCTTTCTTGCCATTCCTCATTTTTATTCGTTAATCCATCCGCATTTGTGTACCAAACCTTCAACTTCTGTTCTAATACTGTAACTGTGGTGCAGGGGGTGGGAACAGAGGGATCGGTGTGTAATGGTTGGTTTGGATTGTTCAGTTGCCTTGGGGGTGTCGTGGCTGGACTCCTTCTGCATTGTGTGTCGTCCACCACCCATGCATGGTGTGTCGTCCACCACCCATACATGGTGTGTCGTCCACCACCCATGCATGGTGTGTCGTCCACCACCCATACATGGCGTGTCGTCCACCACCCATGCATGGTGTGTCGTCCACCACCCATACATGGTGTGTCGTCCACCACCCATGCATGGTGTGCCGTCCACCACCCATGCATGGTGTGTCGTCCACCACCCATGCATGGGACAGCTAGTGAGCTGTCCATTGTTCACTATCATTCTAGCAGCGCTTGTCCTACACACCTCATATTTTTCCCCATTAAAAAATGGGGCTGTGAGTTTTGAAAAGCATTTAACAACACGACACAGCAATGTTGGTGACACATAAATAACAGTGTGGAAAACACTGTAGAGGAGTTTTAATGTGCGTGTGTGTGTGTGTGTGTGTGTGTGTGTGTGTGTGTGTGTGTGTGTGTGTGTGTGTGTGTGTGTGTGTGTGTGTGTGTGTGTGTGTGCCTGAGTGGGGGAGGAAGGAATGTTTCGAGAATAGCCTCATATAAAGTAATGGTAGGGGGATATTGATGGGAGGGAAAGATGGGTAGGAAACTTTGTTGGACGAAACAGTAAGAAGCAAAGAGTGACACAGCGAAGTTTGTTGGTAAGTGTGTGTGGGAGAGGGATGGGAAGGAGAGGTTCAGAGAGGTCAGGGATAAGGAAGAGGCGGAGAAAGGAGGAAGACCGAAAGAGAGTGAGAGAGAGATTGAGAGAGAGAGAGAGAGAGAGAGAGAGAGAGAGAGAGAGAGAGAGAGGTGGCAGACAGAGCTAGGAGACACATGGCAGATTGTGTGATTGAGAGTGTAGACAGCAGGTGTATGGCATTAGGAAGATATGTAGCGGGGGTAACTACATATATACAGGAGATGTAGTGAAGGTAACTACATACATGCAGATGTAGTGAAGGTAACTACATACATGCAGATGTAGTGGAGGTAACTACATACATGCAGATGTAGTGGAGGTAACTACATACATGCAGATGTAGTGGAGGTAACTACATACATGCAGATGTAGTGGAGGTAACTGCATACATGCAGGAGATGTAGTGGCGGTCCCCCACTCCACAAAGACGACAGTAAAGTGAATGCAAAAAATATAGACCAATAGCACCAACGTCAGACATTATGAGAATCTTTGAACTGGTTTTAAGAAGCAACATTGTAAATAACAAGGAATCACAACTGCACAACCCAGGGCAACAAGGGTTTAGAGCAGGTCAATCCTGTCTTGCACAATTGGTAGACCACTACAACATGGTCTTGTATGCACTGGAAGACAAGCACAGTACTAACATAGTGTACACTGGCTGCTACAACCTTGGACAGGTGCGACCCTGCTGTCACAACTCACAAAATGTTTGTGAAAGGCATAACTGCAAAAGTGGACAAATGGATATTTAATTTCTTAATAAATGTTGAAGACAGAGTAAAACAACTGATGTTAAATCACTTTTATAAAATTGCTCACAAACAGTATCCAGAATATCTTGTTGCCAATTTTGTCAAGGTTGTGAACCAGAGCAATCGTGGTACTAGGGGGAGAGAACACAACTTTGTAGTAGCCACAGTCAGTGGCCAGGCTTCAAACACCTTTATTGTCCAGCAATAAAGGAATAGAACAGACTGCCTGCACATATGAAAGCCAGTCATAGCATGAACCAGTTCAAGAAGACTGCCAAAAGATACCTAATAAAAATAGCGACAGAAAGGGAGCAGAATCATTGTTTATTGTTTTTTAGCTGATACACATGTAAATATAACTAACTCCCTTAACTTATTCCTGGTATACCTCTTTTATAGTATAATAATAAGATATTATCTTCTTTATACTATAAAAATAAGGTATTAAATAGACCCCAATGGAAATGTCACTGCCTGACTTTTTTGTGTTATCCCAGGTTCTCTACACATATGCTGCTATGTATGATAATCTATGTAACTGTATTTGTGTATACCTGAATAAACTTACTAAACCAAGAGAGTAATAATACACAGAGTGAAATATAGGTTTGCCACAGTGACAGACGTCTGTTTCTCAAGGTAGAGTACTCGCCCTCCTATGTTACTCGTTCTTATATCCAACATAGACCAGGAGGTACATCACAGCACGGTATTATTCTTTACTGATGACATGACAGGTTTTGTAAAAGCGGCTCCGTGAGGACCGAGTGAACGTTCATCACATCCGCTGTCTTCCAGGGGCCACACATACCGCTGTGTCTTCCCGGGGCCACACATACCGCTGTGTCTTCCAGGGGCCACACATACCGCTGTGTCTTCCAGGGGCCACACATACCGCTGTGTCTTCCAGGGGCCACACATACCGCTGTGTCTTCCAGGGGCCACACATACCGCTGTGTCTTCTCGGGGCCACACATACCGCTGTGTCTTCCCGGGGCCACACATACCACTGTGTCTTCCCGGGGCCACACATACCGCTGTGTCTTCCCGGGGCCACACATATTGCTGTGTCTTCCCGGGGCCACACATACCGCTGTGTCTTCCAGGGGCCACACATACCGCTGTGTCTTCCAGGGGCCACACATACCGCTGTGTCTTCCCGGGGCCACACATACCGCTGTGTCTTCCCGGGGCCACACATACCGCTGTGTCTTCCCGGGGCCACACATACCGCTGTGTCTTCCCGGGGCCACACATACCGCTGTGTCTTCCCAGGGCCACACATACCGCTGTGTCTTCCCGGGGCCACACATACCGCTGTGTCTTCCCGGGGCCACACATACCGCTGTGTCTTCCAGGGGCCACACATACCGCTGTGTCTTCCAGGGTCCACACATACCGCTGTGTCTTCCAGGGTCCACACATACCGCTGTGTCTTCCCGGGGCGCCACATACCACTGTGTCTTCCAGGGTCCACACATATCGCTGTGTCTTCCAGGGTCCACACATACCGCTGTGTCTTCCCGGGGCCACACATACCGCTGTGTCTTCCCGGGGCCACACATACCGCTGTGTCTTCCAGGGTCCACACATACCGCTGTGTCTTCCAGGGGCCACACATACCGCTGTGTCTTCCCGGGGCCACACATACCGCTGTGTCTTCCAGGGTCCACACATATCGCTGTGTCTTCCAGGGTCCACACATACCGCTGTGTCTTCCAGGGTCCACACATACCGCTGTGTCTTCCCGGGGCCACACATACCGCTGTGTCTTCCCGGGGCCACACATACCGCTGTGTCTTCCCGGGGCCACACATACCGCTGTGTCTTCCAGGGTCCACACATACCGCTGTGTCTTCCCGGGTCCACACATACCACTGTGTCTCCCCGGGGCCACACATACCGCTGTGTCTTCCCGGGGCCACACATACCGCTGTGTCTTCCCGGGGCCACACATACCGCTGTGTCTTCCCGGGGCCACACATACCGCTGTGTCTTCCCGGGTCCACACATACTGCTGTGTCTTCCCGGGGCCACACATACCGCTGTGTCTTCCCGGGGCCACACATACCGCTGTGTCTTCCCGGGTCCACACATACCGCTGTGTCTTCCCGGGGCCACACATACCGCTGTGTCTTCCCGGGGCCACACATACTGCTGTGTCTTCCGGGGGCCACACATACCGCTGTGTCTTCCCGGGGCCACACATACCGCTGTGTCTTTCCGGGGCCACACATACCGCTGTGTCTTCCAGGGGCCACACATACCGCTGTGTCTTCCAGGGGCCACACATACCGCTGTGTCTTTCCGGGGCCACACATACCGCTGTGTCTTCCCGGGGCCACACATACCGCTGTGTCTTCCAGGGGCCACACATACCGCTGTGTCTTCCAGGGGCCACACATACTGCTGTGTCTTCCCGGGGCCACATATACCGCTGTGTCTTCCCGGGGCCACATATACCGCTGTGTCTTCCCGGGGCCACACATACCGCTGTGTCTTCCAGGGGCCACACATACCGGTGTCTTCCCGGGGCCACACATACCGCTGTGTCTTCCAGGGTCCACACATACCGCTGTGTCTTCCCGGAGCCACACATACCGCTGTGTCTTCCCGAGGCCACACATACCGCTGTGTCTTCCCGGGGCCACACATACCGCTGTGTCTTCCCGGGTCCACACATACCGCTGTGTCTTCCAGGGGCCACACATACCGCTGTGTCTTCCCGGGGCCACACATACCGCTGTGTCTTCCCGGGGCCACACATACCGCTGTGTCTTCCAGGGGCCACACATACCGCTGTGTCTTCCAGGGGCCACACATACCGCTGTGTCTTCCAGGGTCCACACATACCGCTGTGTCTTCCCGGGGCCACACCACACATACCGCTGTGTCTTCCCGGGGCCACACATACCACTGTGTCTTCCAGGGTCCACACATACCGCTGTGTCTTCCAGGGGCCACACATACCGCTGTGTCTTCCCGGGGCCACACATACCGCTGTGTTTTCCTGGGGCCACACATACCGCTGTGTCTTCCCGGGGCCACACATACCGCTGTGTCTTCCCGGGGCCACACATACCGCTGTGTCTTCCCGGGGCCACACATACCGCTGTGTCTTCCAGGGTCCACACATACCGCTGTGTCTTCCCGGGGCCACACATACCGCTGTGTCTTCCCGGGGCCACACATACCGCTGTGTCTTCCCGGGGCCACACATACCACTGTGTCTTCCCGGGGCCACACATACCGCTGTGTGTTCCAGGGGCCACACATACCGCTGTGTGTTCCAGGGGCCACACATACCGCTGTGTCTTCCAGGGGTCACACATACCGCTGTGTCTTCCAGGGGCCACACCGCTGTGTCTTCCAGGGGCCACACATACCGCTGTGTCTTCCAGGGGCCACACATACCGCTGTGTCTTCCAGGGGCCACACATACCGCTGTGTCTTCCAGGGGTCACACATACCGCTGTGTCTTCCAGGGGTCACACATACCGCTGTGTCTTCCAGGGGCCACACTGCTGTGTCTTCCAGGGGCCACACCGCTGTGTCTTCCAGGGGCCACACATACCGCTGTGTCTTCCAGGGTCCACACATACCGCTGTGTCTTTCAGGGTCCAGTATACTCAGCCTCGCTATGCTGTACTGGCAGCATACTCAGCCTCGCTATGCTGTACTGGCAGCATACTCAGCCTCGCTATGCTGTACTGGCAGCATACTCAGCCTCGCTATGCTGTACTGGCAGCATACTCAGCCTCACTGTGCTGTACTGGCAGCATACTCAGCCTCGCTATGCTGTACTGGCAGCATACTCAGCCTCACTGTGCTGTACTGGCAGCATGCTCAGCCTCACTGTGCTGTACTGGCAGCATACTCAGCCTCACTATGCTGTACTAGCAGCATACTCAGCCTCGCTATGCTGTACCAGCAGTATACTCAACCTCACTATGCTGTACCAGCAGCATACTCAGCCTCGCTATGCTGTACCAGCAGCATACTCAGCCTCGCTATGCTGTACCAGCAGTATACTCAGCCTCGCTATGCTGTACTGGCAGCATACTCAGCCTCGCTATGCTGTACCAGCAGTATACTCAGCCTCGCTATGCTGTACTGGCAGCATACTCAGCCTCGCTATGCTGTACCAGCAGTATACTTAGCCTCGCTATGCTGTACTGGCAGCATACTCAGCCTCGCTATTCTGTACCAGCAGTATACTCAGCCTCGCTATTCTGTACCAGCAGCATACTCAGCCTCGCTATGCTGTACCAGCAGTATACTCAGCCTCGCTATGCTGTACCAGCAGCATACTCAGCCTCACTATGCTGTACTGGCAGCATACTCAACCTCACTATGCTGTACTGGCAGCATACTCAGCCTCACTATGCTGTACTGGCAGCATACTCAACCTCACTATGCTGTACTGGCAGCATACTCAGCCTCGCTATGCTGTAATGGCAGCATACTCAGCCTCGCTATGCTGTACTGGCAGCATACTCAGCCTCACTATGCTGTACTGGCAGCATACTCAGCCTCTCTATGCTGTACTCACATATCAGCTCGCTATGCTGTACTGGCAGCATACTCAGCCTCGCTATGCTGTACTGGCAGCATACTCAGCCTCGCTATGCTGTACTGGCAGCATACTCAGCCTCACTATGCTGTACTGGCAGCATACTCAGCCTCGCTATGCTGTACTGGCAGCATACTCAGCCTCACTATGCTGTACTGGCAGCATACTCAGCCTCACTATGCTGTACTGGCAGCATAATCAGTCCGACCATTGCGTGTTTTGTACCAGACTATCATAATGTACAACTTGAATCTTGCACAAAATTAATTAAGTACATCATGATAACCCAGAAAACCATTAGGGGCTTATTTTCACCAGGCTTATTTTAATTAAGCCAAGTGAATAACACGCCTGTATAATATACAGTGTATTAGGTATGAATACAGCAAAGTATACACCGAGTGTAGCCTGGTCCAGTCTACAAGTGTAGCCTGGTCCAGTCTACAAGTGTAGCCTGGTCCAGTCTACAAGTGTAGCCTGGTCCAGCCTACAAGTGTAGCCTGGTCCAGTCTACAAGTGTAGCCTGGTCCAGTCTACAAGTGTAGCCTGGTCCAGTCTACAAGTGTAGCCTGGTCCAGTCTACAAGTGTAGCCTGGTCCAGTCTACAAGTGTAGCCTGGTCCAGTCTACAAGTGTAGCCTGGTCCAGTCTACAAGTGTAGCCTGGTCCAGCCTACAAGTGTAGCCTGGTCCAGTCTACAAGTGTAGCCTGTTCCAGCCTACAAGTGTAGCCTGGTCCAGCCCTAGTGAACATGACACGGAGAAACGCAGGTGAGGTGGAAGATTGAGTGAACATGACAAGGAAAATGAAGCCGAGTGGGTTTGCAAGCAAGGACACCAATCCCAGGTTGGTACTGCAATGGAGCCTTAATGAAGATGTATCAGCGAGGAGAGGAAGAGAGAGAGAGGGGTGAGAGTGCAGGCTAGTTTATCACCAAGTCAGTTTTACCTAAAGCCAGCTGGCTGGCTGGCTCTGGCTCTCTCACTCTTTCTCTCCAAAGATTTACGAGCAACGTTCAAAACTAAGAGGATTTATAGGTGAACATGTTCACTTTTTTATAACTGCTGCTGCACCTGGCGTTAATTGTTCAGTGATGCGTATGTCTCTCTCTCTCTCTCTCTCTCTCTCTCTCTCTCTCTCTCTCTCTCTCTCTCTCTCTCTCTCTCTCTCTCTCTCTCTCTCTCTCTCTTTCTCTGTCTCTCTCTCTTTCTCTGCCTTGCTGCTTCAAGACATTTTCTTGTATAGATGTCATCTTATTCGTTAAGAAGTAAGGCTGTCATTCCAGTACGTCGGTGGGTTGTGCAAACTGGATGAATTTCGGTCGCTGCGCGATCCGAGAAGGTTGTTCCTTCCCTGTATTGCGAAAGTCCAGCTTCCTCTACCTACCTCGATCGAGACAGAAGACAAGAAGAAAGGAGGATGCTGAAAGAGAGGGTACAGAGACGCAAGGAGGAACGAGAGGCAGTGACAGAGATGAGCAGGAGAACCCAGACCCACGTGGAAGAGCAAACACAACCTCCTCCAGACCCACCCACAGAAGGAATCCAACCAAAGCATCCCCCAATGCAACTGAACAATCTAAACCAAAACCTGTACCCTCTGCCCCCACCCCCTCATCTCAAACCCCACCCCCACTAAAAACCCCCATAGGCCCTCTCCTCCCACCCCTTCATCACAAACCTCACCCCCACAGCAACCCCCTTAGGCCCCCACCAGGGCTCCCGCTCCCCCAGCCCCACCATTCTCCCCGGACCACAGTTTTAGAAAAGAAGTTGAAGGTTTGGTATATGAACGCGGATGGCATAAAGAATAAATGTTAGGAGTGGCATGAAAGAATCAAGGACATCATAGCAGTCACAGAAACGAAACTCACTGGGATGATAGACGCAATCTTCCCACCCGGATATCAGATCCTTAGGAAAGATAGAAGGAGCAGAGGGGGAGGAGGGGTTGCACTATTCATTAAAAACCGATGGGGAGTTGAGGAAATGGAGTGGACGAGATTGGAGAAAGGGATTACATATTAGGTACACAGAACTGCAGGAGGCCAAGAGAGGAATATGCAGAGAGCAGTAGAGCAATGGCGGACACACTGGCTGAGGTGGCCAGAAGAGCTCACTCCAGTAGAGCAAAGTTACTGATTATGGGCGATTTCAACCACATGGAGATTGTCTGGGAAAACCTGGAGCCACATGGGGGTCCCAAAACTTGGAAAGGTAAGGTAATGGATGTGGTACTGGAAAACCTCATGCATCAACATGATAGGGACACTGCCAGAGAGAGAGGGAATGATGAACCAGCAAGACTGGACCTCGTTTTCACTCTGAGTAGCTTGGACATTGAGGATAT
>NC_091339.1:4362169-4382169 GCF_038502225.1 Cherax quadricarinatus
ACAGATGATGCGAAGTTAATGAGATAATCAAATCGGATGAGGATCAGGCAGGACTACAAAGAGACCTGGACAGGCTACAAGCCTGGTCCAGCAACTGGCTCCTTGAATTTAACCCTGCCAAGTGCAAAGTCATGAAGATTGGGGAAGGGTAAAGAAGACCGCAGACACAATATAGTTTAGATGGCCAAAGACTGCAAACCTCACTCAAGGAAAAAGATCTGGGGGTGAGTATAACACCGAGCATATCTCCTGAGGCGCACATCAATCAGATAACTGCTGCAGCATACGGGCGCCTGGCAAACCTACGGATAGTGTTCCGATACCTCAGTAAGGATTCGTTCAAGACTCTGTATACCATTTACGTCAGGCCCATACTGGAGTATGCAGCACCAGTTTGGAATCCACACCTGGTCAAGCACGTCAAGAAATTAGAGAAAGTCCAAAGGTTTGCAACAAGACTAGTCCCAGAGCTACGGGGATTGTCCTACGAAGAAAGGTTGAGGGAAATCGGCCTGACGACACTGGAGGACAGGAAGGTCAGGGGAGACATGATAACGACATATAAAATACTGCGCGGAATAGACAAGGTGGACAAAGACGGGATGTTCCAGAGATGGGACACAGACACAAGAGGTCACAATTGGAAGTTGAAGACTCAGATGAATCAAAGGGATGTTAGGAAGTATTTCTTCAGTCATAGAGTAGTCAGGCCGTGGAATAGCCTAGAAAGTGAAGTAGTGGAGGCGGGAACCATACATAGTTTTAAGGCGAGGTATGATAAAGCTCATGGAGCAGGGAGAGAGAGGACCTAGTAGCAATCAGCGAAGAGGCGGGGCCAGGAGCTATGAATCGACCCCTGCAACCACAAATAGGTGAGTACAAATAGGTGAGTACACACACACACACACACACACACACACACACACACACACACACACACACACACAGACACCCACAGACACACACACACACACACCCACAGACACACACACACACAGAGACACACACACACACACACACACACTCACGCACGCACACACACACACACACACACACACACACACACACACACACACACACACACACGCACGCACACACACACACACACACACACACACCGTAAACGAGTGTTCAAAATTTGAATGTTATCGGACGAGATGTTCTCGAGTTATGAATGAAATAAACTTGAATAGAAGGAAGAAAACAAGAAAAAATAGTCAAGTACGTAAAGGTTGACTTAACTAGTTGTTAAAGTTGTTAGTTGTTAAAGTTGTTAGTTGTTAAAGTTGTTAGTTGTGGTATGAGATGCGCTTGTCCAGTTATCAACGTTCTTTTTTTTTAAATTAACACAACGGTCGTTCCGCACCAAGGCAGAGTGAACCGAGAAAGAAGAAACACTTTCATCATCATTCACTTCATCACTGTGTTGCCAGAGGCGCTCCTACACTACAGTTATAAAACTGCAACATTCACACTCCAGCTTCAGAGTGCAGACACTGTACTTCCCACCTCCAGGACTCAAGTTCGGCCTGCTGGTTTCCCTGCATCCCTTCATGACAGGTGTTGCTTGAGACTGTGTACACTGCTGCAGTAGTTATGTTAATTGTGTTAGTCTGGTGATGCTGTTGATTGTACTAGAGGCAGTGGTGGCTGTCTTGAGTTTACTCAAGATCTCGGGGATGTGTTTGCCAATCAAGGTGTTGGGGAGGACTGTGTATATCTTGTCACTGGCGTCAGGTCTGGCAGAGTTGATGAGGTTCTGGGCCAGTTGTCTACTGTCACTGACGTACTGTAGAGGTCAGTGTATGTTGGTGAAGACTGTAGCAGCAGGGACAAGCATTCTTCAAGCTCATTACTGCTGACAGCACCGCACTTAGTATAGGCATCGTGGTGTTAGTGCAAGTGTAGGAGATGGTGTTGGATGGTGTAGTGGTGTTAGTGGAAGTATAGAAGGTGCTGGTTGATGTAATGGTGATAGTGGAAGTGTAGATGGTGGTGGGGGTGTAGTGGTCCAGCTCCATGGTCTGGACCATGGACCTGAACTCGTCTCCAGTCTGAGGGACTGACCACCTCAAATGCGTTGTCTCCAAGTTTGATGGACTGATTACATCTTCATTTCACTACAACACCAGTTGCATCTGTATCTGACTGAAGAAGCCTACTGTGTAGGCGAAACATTCCATCATAAAGTTCCCCAATGTTGCACATGTCTTAATCCACAGCTCTTAGTAGAGGGAATCATGCTGGGTGAAGAAGAGGCTTCCGAGGAGGCGCAGTGGAACCCATGACGGGGGTTCAGTGAGAGAGTCGCGGAGACACACACCTTCAGGACCAGCGAGTCATCAATGTCCCAGCACGGCAAATTGATGACTTGGAAAGCGTGTAACCGGGGAGGAAGGGATGAGCTGTCAGGTCTAGGCAGGAGACCTTCCCCCTTCTGTATGCTGATGTTTCGAATGCGGTATGATGTTTCGGATGTGCGAAATGTGCAAAACAACCGTCTGAGGTTTTAGATAGGTGTGCCTGCTGTATTGTGAGAGGCGCTGATTATTTCAGAGATTCACGAAATCGTAAAGACACGATTGCAAACAAACCATACCACGGGCGGGATTTGAACCTGCGATCAGAGAGTCTCAAAACTCCAGACCATCACGTTAACCACTGGACCAGCTAGCCACAATAAGATTCGTCCAACTAGGTGTATTTCTACACCATAGGAAGGTTAGCATAGACACCACTGTGTCCACGGCCACGCTAGCAGGAGATTCGTCTGTAAAAACTTCCATTTCCATTTGTGGTCACAGTGGTGTCTATGCTAACCTTCCTATGGTGTAGAAATACATCTAGTTGGACGAATCTTATTGTGGCTAACTGGTCCAGTGGCTAACGCGACGGTCTGGAGTTTTGAGACTCTCTGACCGCGGGTTCAATCCCGCCCGTGGTATGGTTTATTTCAGAGATTCTCGGGGGGGGGGGAGTGCGTGGGCGAAACGTCAACATTGAATAAAGGCTCCATATAACTGCATATTTCTCTCTTTACTATCGTGTTGGTATCTCCTACCGTTATCTATATATCTTGCTGAGGTTTAACAACACACAGGTTTAATAAACCATGTTAAGGTTTAATAAACCACAGCAACACCATGTTAAGGTTTAATAAACCACAGCAACACCATGTTAAGGTTTAATAAAGGCTGAGGACACCATATGTGTGGCAGCCTCAGTGTTTACCTCGGTGACTGCAAGGATCCCCCACTTGATGTACTCTACCACTGAGTCCCTACCACTGAGCCCTTATCACTGAGTCCCTATCACTGAGTTCTTACTACTGAGTCCTTACCACTGATTCCTTACCACTGAGTCCCTACTGCTAAGTCCCTACTGAGTCCTTACCACTGAGTCCTTACCACTGAGTCCTTATCACTGAGTCCTTATAGGTTGATTTAAGCCAATGTTTATTTAGAGATGAGGGTGTAGTGTTGGAGGGATAGTGTTTGAGGAGGTATGGTATACCTGTGACCGGTTTCAAGAGTCCATCTAGTTCCTCAACCCGGCCTTGGGCCAGGCTCTTCTGGTGCTTGCCTGATCACTCAGATTGCTGCTGGTGGTTCGCTGGTCTACAAATCAGTCACAGCCTGATTGATCTTTAACCTGGTGAAGATACTTGTCGTTTCCTCTCGAAGACTTCTACAGCTTTCCCAACAGTGTTTCTGATATCTTCTGGCAAGATGTTGAATAGTCTGAGTCCACGAATGTTGATACAGTGTTCTCTTATTGTTCTCATGGCGCCTTTGTTTTTTCACTGGATTTATTTTACATTTCCTGTTATATCTCTCACTCCAACATGTTGTTATGGCAGTGTGTAGGTTCAGAAGCAGACACGCAAGCATTTTGCACTTATATATTATATAATATATTCTCCATACCAGAGATTACATATTCTTTTCTTTCGGGCATTTTCAGTAGATTAAATGCTTCATTGGCTCTGTGATGTCATAAATGATCTCTGTATCTGTTTCAGCTCCTGTGTTGAACGGAGTCGTCAACACCGAACAGTACTCTAGGCACGAGAGCACTGGTTATTTGAATAGGGTCACCACTGGCATTGTTTCTCTTGTTTTGAAAACTCTCATTATCAACCATTTTTTTCTAGTTTTCGCAGTATTTGTTTTATTGTGTTCTCTAAATGATAGATTACTGACATTATTACACTCAGTTTTTTCACATTATCTTCTCGTTCTGTTAGGTGGCCCTCCTGTGTTTTATATGCAGTGTTCTGTATGCAGTTTTTTTTCTATATCTGAGCAGTTGGAAAATCATAAGTGAATATCACATTATTTTCTGACACCCCCCGGGAAATTTTTGCTGGTATTCTTCTCCTATTTTTCAGTGTATTATACCGAGATGATTTTCATACTTATTTTTTATCATATGCAAATAATGACATAAAGCTGTGACCAGGATTTTTGTCCATTGACCTCAGATTATGTGCCGTCACTCCGTGACGACATTTACCATGTTGCTTCACAAACTCTGTGTAGCCTACGTCTTCATTTTTATTTACTTCCAAAGCTTCCGTGATCTTGATGTAATAATGGTTCAGCAGCTGTCAGAAGCATGATCTTCCGGCTGTACATCCATGTTGGTATGGATTGATAACGTGTGATGTTAGAGATACAGGACTGTAGTGTGTTGCCAGCGCTCTTCTGCCTCCCTTGTACACACGAGCTATATCTGCACTCTTGAAGGTTTCTGAGAGTTCGGTTGGATCTAGAGTACACTGAGTGCTCGTGCTCGTGGTGTTTTGCACTTCTTTATGAACAAGGAATGCCACAAGTCTACGCCAGCTGCTCTATAAATGGCCATGTTTTCTATTTTGTTATACTTATTCTACGAGATTAGTGTTTACGTCATATATAATTTGTAGGTCAGACAGAAGGTATTACAGAAATTCTTTACCTTCCACTCTACTTTCGTTTAGTGGGTTGTTGAATGTTTATTCTCATTGATCTTTTAACATTTCGCTCATTTCTTTATATCGTCGTCAGTGTGTGAACCTTGTAAATAATGGGTCACTTCTAGACTTGAGTGTTGTCTAAGTGTAGAAATATTGAGTATTGTTTCACATGCAATAATTTCCTGGACGCGTTATTATTTTCTGTGTTACCTCTTGTGTTTGTGATCATCGTTAATGTTGTGTAATGTTGTGTAATGTTGTGTAATGTTGTATAATGTTGTGTAATGTTGTGTAATGTTGTGTAATGTTGTGTAATGTTGTGTAATGGGTAAAGTATCAATGTTAACCCACACTAACAGGTTACAAGCAAAACTAACAGGCCACTAACGAGCCACAAGCCACACTAACAGACCACTCTAACAAGCCACACTAACAAGCAACAAGCCACACTAACAAGACACAAGCCACACTAACAAGCAACAAGCCACACTAATAAGCCACAAGCCACACTAACAAGCAACAAGCCACACTAATAAGCCACAAGCCACACTAACAAGCAACAAGCCACACTAACAAGCAACAAGCCACACTAACAAGACACAAGCCACACTAACAAGACACAAGCCACACTAACAAGCAACAAGCCACACTAACAAGACACAAGCCACACTAACAAGCAACAAGCCACACTAAGCCACAAGCCACACTAACAAGCAACAAGCCACACTAATAAGCCACAAGCCACACTAACAAGCAACAAGCCACACTAACAAGCAACAAGCCACACTAACAAGCAACAAGCCAAACTAACAAGCAACAAGCCACACTAACAAGCAACAAGCCACACTAACAAGCAACAAGCCACACTAACAAGCAACAGGCCAAACTAACAAGCCACAAGCCACACTAACAAGCCAAAAGCCACACTAACAAACAACAAGCCACACTAACAAGCCACAGTAACAAGCAACAAGCCACACTAACAAGCAACAAGCGACAAGCCACACTAACAAGCAACAAGCCACACTAACAAGCAACAAGCCAAACTAACAAGCCACAAGCCACACTAACAAGCCAAAAGCCACACTAACAAGCAACAAGCCACACTTACAAGCCACACTTACAAGCCACAAGCCACACTAACAAGCAACAAGCCACACTAACAAGCAACAAGCCACAAGCCACACTAACACGCCACAAGCCACAAGCCACACTAACACGCCACAAGCCACACTAACAAGCAACAAGCCACACTAACAAGCAACAAGCCACACTAACAAGCAACAATCCACACTAACAAGCCACAAGCCACTAACTAACAAGCAACAAGCCACAAGCCACACTAACAAGCAACAAGCCACACTAACAAGCAACAAGCCACACTAACAAGCAACAAGCCACACTAACAAGCCACAAGCCACACTAACAAGCAACAAGCCACACTAACAAGCCACAAGCCACACTAACAAGCAACAAGCCACACTAACAAGCCACAAGCCACACTAACAAGCAACAAGCCACACTAACAAGCCACAAGCCACACTAACAAGCCACAAGCCACACTAACAAGCAACAAGCCACACTAACAAGCCACAAGCCACACTAACAAGCAACAAGCCACACAAGCCGCAAGCCACACTAACAAGCAACAAGCCACACAAGCAACAAGCCACACTAACAAGCAACAAGCCACGCTAACAAGCCACAAGCCACACTAACAAGCAACAAGCCACACTAACAAGCAACAAGCCACACTAACAAGCCACACTAACAAGCCACAAGCCACACTAACAAGCAACAAGCCACACTAACAAGCAACAAGCCACACTAACAAGCAACAAGCCACACTAACAAGCAACAAGCCACACAAGCAACAAGCCACACTAACAAGCAACAAGCCACACTAACAAGCAACAAGCCACACTAACAAGCAACAAGCCACACTAACAAGCAACAAGCCACACAAGCAACAAGCCACACTAACAGGCCACAAGCCACACTAACTAGCAACAAGCCACACTAACAAGCCACACTAACAAGCCACAAGCCACACTAACAAGCAACAAGCCACACTAGCAACAAGCCACACTAACTAGCAACAAGCCACACTAACAAGCCACACAAGCCACGCTAACAAGCAACAAGCCACACTAGCGTCAGTATAATCGTTACAGTATAAAAAGTGTGTACAAGAAAGTCTTAACGACACACCTCTTACCTGTCCCCTGAGGGTGAGGAGCTGAGGGAAAGTCATTCTTTCTTACTTACTGCTTAAGGGCGAATATTATCGGGTTTGTTTGACCCCGATACAGCAACTTCCGGGTCGATTATCTGAATGTTTTCGTTCACTGTGTGTGAGTGTATGTGCATATATGGGTGTGTACTCACCTATATGTGGTTGCAGGGGTCGATTCATAGCTCCTGGCCCCGCCTCTTCACTGGTCGATACTAATTCACTCTCTCCCTGCTCCATGATATTTGTCATACCTCTTCTTAAAGCTATTTATAGAACTTGCTTCCACTACTTCACTCTCCAGATTATTCCAGTTCATGACAACTCTAAGACTAAAGAAATACTTCCTAACATCCCTATGACTCATCTGGGTTTTCAGCTTCCAATTATGTCCCCTTGTTTCTGTATCCCATCTCTGAAACATTCGATCCTTGTCCACCTTATCAATGCCTCTCAGTATTTTATACGTTGTTATAATGTCCCCTCTATCCCTCCTATCCTCTAGTGTCATCAGGTTGAGTTCCCTTAACCTCTCATCATAAGACTGACCCCTCAGTTCCGGGACTAATCGTGTTGCAATTTTTTGCACTTTCTCCACTTTCGTGACGTGTTTGACTGAGGGTTCCATACTGCCTGATCCTCATCCGATTTAATTCTCCTCATTAACTTCACATCGTCTGCAAGCAGGGACACTTCTGAGTCTATCCCTCCCATCATGTCATTCATATATACCAAAAATAGCACTGGTCCTAGAACTGACCCCTGTGGAACCCCGCTCGTCACAGGCGCCCACTCTGACACCTCGTCACGTGCCATCACTCGTTGTTGCCTCCCTGTCAGATATTCTCTGTTCCATTGCAATGCCTTTCTTGTTACGTGTGCCTGATCCTCTAGTTTTTGCACTAATCTCTTGTGAGGAACTGTGTCAAAGGCCTTCTTGCAGTCCAAGAAAGTGCAATCTACCCACCTCTCTCTCTTGTGTCTTCCGTTACATTGTCATAAAAGCTCCAGTAGGTTTGTCACTCAGGGTTTTTCTTCCATGAATCCGCGCTGGTTGTCATTTATAAGCTTGTTCCGTTCTAGTTGCTCCACCACTCTCCTGATAATCTTCTCCATGACTATACACCTCAGTGACACTGGTTTATAGTTTAGTGCCTCTTTTCTTTCTCTTTTTTTTAAAAAAAATGGGAACTACATTTGCCGTCCTGCATACGTCAGGTAGTTTCCCAGTTTCATTGGATGTGTTGAAAATTGTTGTTAGTGGCACATACATCACCTCTGCTCCCTCTCTAAGGACCCACGGAGAGATGTCCGGTCCCACCGCCTTTGAGGTATCAAGGTCACTTTGCAGCTTCTTCACCTCCTCGGTTGTGTGTTTCATCCCACACTTGTTGGTATATTCCTTGTTGAAGTACCCCCCTATTCTGACTTCTCGGAGTCTTTTCTGTCTCCACTGTGTGTGTGTGTGTGTGTGTGTGTGTGTGTGTGTGTGTGTGTGTGTGTGTGTGTGTGTGTGTGCGCGCGCGCGCTTATATACATGTGTGTGTGTCCGTAAAGAGGTAGTGATGACACAGCAGATGAAAGTGAAACGATTTGTTTGTTGGTCTGCTGGTGTTGATCTGCTGGTGCTGGTCTCCTGGTGTTGGCCTGCTGGTGCTGGTCTGCTGGTGCTGGTCTGCTGGTGTTGATCTACTGGTGCTGGTCTGCTGGTGCTAGTCTGCTGGTTTTGGACTGCAGGATCTGGTCACCCTTGCAGCACAGGAGACCCACTGGTCACCCTTGCAATACAGGAGACTCTCTGGTTACCCTTACAACACAGGAGACTCTCTGGTCCCCTTGCAACACTCTCTGGTCCCCCTTGCAATACAGGAGACTCTCTGGTTACCCTTACAACACAGGAAGCTCTGGTCACCCTTGCAACACACTCTCTGGTCCCCCTTGCAACACAGAAGACTCTCTGGTCACCCTTGCAACATAACTCAAGAGTAAGACAACATGTGGGCACAGACTGCAGACACATGCAGGACCAGCAACTCTCAGAAGCAGAGTTTCCTGTAGACGTTTACGGAAATTGTTGTTGTAATATAATTTTTGGAATAATTTTAGTCAGGTTCACTGGTGTTATAATTCTTAGAACGATTATTATAGTCAGGTTCACTGGTGTTATAATTCTTAGAACGATTATTATAGTCAGGTTCACTGGTGTTATAATTCTTAGAACGATTATCATAGTCAGGTTCACCGGTGTTATAATTCTTAGAACGATTATTATAGTCAGGTTCACCGGTGTTATAATTCTTAGAACGATTATTATAGTCAGGTTCACTGGTGTTATAATTCTTAGAACGATTATTATAGTCAGGTTCACTGGTGTTATAATTCTTAGAACGATTATTATAGTCAGGTTCACCGGTGTTATAATTCTTAGAACGATTATTATAGTCAGGTTCACCGGTGTTATAATTCTTAGAACGATTATTATAGTCAGTGTTACAAAAAACGCGATTCTAAAAGCTTAGAGATCTCCAGTGAATACCAGAACAGTCTGCTTGAACAAAAAAGAATGCTAAGCCCAATAGCAATACAACAAGCAACTGCGACACAGAATCAGGAATAAGGAGATAATATAACGACACTATGTAGGGACCATCTGCAGATCCTCCACAAAAGTCACAAAACTCCCATACTACTGAACCTAAGTTCAGCATAAGAAAATCCCTGACTGTGATAATACACAGAAACCAGTACAAGTTAAGTGAGAAGTTACAGCTCAGGACCTGAGATGTTTCGAGTGTCTAAGCGACACAACCTCAGTACAACGTCGAAAATCACTAAGTCTATACAATATTCTGTGAACAGAGTTCTACAGAACTAACAAGAATAATGAGACAGACAATCTGTCCGACCACCAAGAGAGTCTAGAGCAGACTGAATACTTTAGGCGAGGTGAGGACACCCCCCCCCCTCAATCACGTGATAGCTCCGTGGACAACTGCAGCTCAGAAGCCGGCAGAGAAACGAGCAAGGAGCGATAATTACAGTAGTTAGACAATCAAGACTTGAACTGAGCACATAATAGGTTACATCCTACCTAACAAAGGAAGCTACGTCAAATAACAATATAAAGCAATACATTTACGATTTAGCTATTATCGCAAATATAAGCAATATAAAATTAAATGAAAAGGTAATAATTATATATATACATAATAATCATTGCAACCCATTCAGGGGTTGCAACAGTCAGGTTCACCGGTGTTATAATTCTTGGAATGATTATAGCCAAGTTTACTAGTGCTAAAATATAATTCTTGGAATGATTATCGCCATATTCAGTTTATATTTAAGGTGACTACAAGAAGAGTTAAGTGTACTTGACTTCTTGTAAGGAGCGTAATGTGTTAGTCTCGTCTTCAGAAAATTTTCTCTGGCTGATATGTATGGATATTGTTCACTGTCAAGATTGTTGATGGACACGACTCATTGTGGTGTGTAACGTCAAGTTGGAAAGTTATTGACCGTCTGGATGTCAACATTACGATCGTTATCAACATCTTACGTTATTTCAAAACCTCGGTAAAATATGTAATTGTTAAAGTAACTGACAGGTATTTTAAGAGATTATTTTGATGTGTTTGATGACAATCATCATTGATGTTGGTGATGATGATCTTCATGTTTGATAACAGTCATCACTGAAGGTGATAATCTTAATATTACATCCCTGTCAGACGTCGTAGGATAACACTTGACGTATACAGGCGAGTGTTGTCAGTTGTACTTTGCGACAGCAGGTGATCCACGGGCAGTAACTACATGGATCAGAAATACATTGATGCATGAGTTGCATCTCACTCTGCAGGATAACTTGTTGCAGTTGCCTGCTGTTGGCTAAGGACTGAATAAATGAGTGTCGTCACACACTGTAGTTAGTACTGACAAGTGTGTGTGTGTGTGTGTGTGTGTGTGTGTGTGTGTGTGTGTGTGTGTGTGTGTGTGTGACCCGCATGAGACTGTCCAGACATTCATTGAGGAGACGTTTCGCCCACCAGGATTTTCCTCAGGAACTGTCTTTCTTATATAGAAGATAAAATTCAAGACTATAACATCACTTGATTCCTTCGGATCAAAGTGAGGTAGAGAATGTCGTGTACACGGAGACACCTCTTATCCTCGTACAGTATCATCACCATGTAAAATACAACACAAATACAGTATAATAAGATTCTTTACTGACGTTTCGCCCACAAATTGAACCTTATTAATATACAAACAGAAAAACCAGAGTCTTATCTTAAAAAAACCTAACTTAACACTTCAACTCAACACTTTCACTAGGTTCATCCTCCGTCTGCAGGTTTATTGTTTGCAACCTGGTCAAGCTCAGCTGTGTAGGCGGAACCTCCTCATTAAAAGAATCGCATTATACTACTGCATTTGTATCCTTATTCCCTACGTCTGTGAGACTTTATTTCGCAACCCTGAGAGTCAGTAACACAGCTACGGGAACAATTGTGATAACACCTCTCCATGACCTGGTAACACCTCTGCATGATCTGGTAACCTCTCCATGACCTGGTATCACCTCTCCATGACCTGGTAACACCTCTGCATGATCTGGTAACACCTCTCCATGACCTGGTAACACCTCTCCATGACCTGGTAACACCTCTGCATGATCTGGTAACCTCTCCATGACCTGGTATCACCTCTCCATGACTTGGTAACACCTCTGCATGATCTGGTAACACCTCTGCATGACCTGGTAACACCTCTCCATGACCTGGTAACACCTCTCCATGACCTGGTAACACCTCTCCATGATCTGGTAACACTTCTCCATGACCTGGTAACACCTCTGCATGACCTGGTAACACCTCTCCATGACCTGGTAACACCTCTCCATGACCTGGTAACACCTCTCCATGACCTGGTAACACCTCTGCATGACCTGGTAACACCTCTCCATGACCTGGTAACACCTCTTCATGACCTTGTAACACCTCTCCATGACCTGGTAACACCTCTTCATGACCTGGTAACACCTCTCCATGACCTGGTAACACCTCTCCATGACCTGGTAACACCTCTCCATGACCTGGTAACACCTCTCCGTGACCTTGTAACACCTCTCCGTGACCTTGTAACACCTCTCCGTGACCTGGTAACACCTCTCCATGACAAGGTAACACCTCTCCATGACCTTGTAACACCTCTCCATGACCTGGTAACACCTCTCCATGACCTGGTAACACCTCTCCATGACCTGGTAACACCTCTCCATGACCTGGTAACACCTCTCCATGACCTGGTAACACCTCTCCATGACCTGGTAACACCTCTCCATGACCTGGTAATAGATACCGACAAATTGGTTTAGAAAGTCACGTGAACAAACACTAGGACATATTAGAAAAAGTTCTGGTTCTGGGATCTTGATCACTTCTAACATACAGAGGTTAAAATGGCAGTGTATATAGGCGGAGAGTGAGGTGTGAGTGACATGATGACCTGAAGAATGTCATGTTGGGATGAGGACGGGTAGACGATGTGATCATGTGACCCTTTCTCAATAACACAGGAGTCACATGATCACATTTCCTACCTGTCCTCATCCCAATATGGCTTAATTCACCAGCTTAGTAAACTGTTAGGTAAGAAACTGACTCACTTCTCACATTACTGAAGCTTTATGAGTGTTTTGACATGTTTACTGAACAAATGTTAGTAATGTTGTCGTTTTGCTTTCCCTAAACAAAGGTTAATATCTTGTTCACATATAAATACAAATGTATAATTTTCCAGACATTCCAGGTTGGCATCCATACATTGGTACTTGACACTGGAAAGTGTATTGCCCATCACTCACGTTAGGCAGTTTGAGAAATGTTGACTGAGTAGCATGCAGTTTATGTGTGTACATTTACTAACATGTAATGATGGGATGACTGTAATTGTCATATTGAAAAAAAAAATGGTAGAAAATGACAGAGTGGCCGAAAAAATACATTAACTATCACTCATTCAGTAGCTGTCTTGGCAGGCATGTGCTGATATTAACAGCGGGAATTACCTTTTGGACCGTAACATTCCTCAGTCCTCCTTCAGAGTGCAGGCACTGTACTTCCCACCTCCAGGACTGTAACATTCCTCAGTCCTCCTTCAGAGAGCAGGCACTGTACTTCCCACCTCCAGGACTGTAACATTCCTCAGTCCTCCTTCAGAGTGCAGGCACTGTACTTCCCACCTCCAGGACTGTAACATTCCTCAGTCCTCCTTCAGAGTGCAGGCACTGTACTTCCCACCTCCAGGACTGTAACATTCCTCAGTCCTCCTTCAGAGTGCAGGCACTGTACTTCCCACCTCCAGGACTGTAACATTCCTCAGTCCTCCTTCAGAGTGCAGGCACTGTACTTCCCACCTCCAGGACTGTAACATTCCTCAGTCCTCCTTCAGAGTGCAGGCACTGTACTTCCCACCTCCAGGACTGTAACATTCCTCAGTCCTCCTTCAGAGTGCAGGCACTGTACTTCCCACCTCCAGGACTGTAACATTCCTCAGTCCTCCTTCAGAGTGCAGGCACTGTACTTCCCACCTCCAGGACTGTAACATTCCTCAGTCCTCCTTCAGAGTGCAGGCACTGTACTTCCCACCTCCAGGACTGTAACATTCCTCAGTCCTCCTTCAGAGTGCAGGCACTGTACTTCCCACCTCCAGGACTGTAACATTCCTCAGTCCTCCTTCCGAGTGCAGGCACTGTACTTCCCACCTCCAGGACTGTAACATCCCCCAGTCCTCCTTCAGAGTGCAGGCACTGTACTTCCACCTCCAGGACTGTAACATTCCTCAGTCCTCCTTCCGAGTGCAGGCACTGTACTTCCCACCTCCAGGACTGTAACATTCCTCAGTCCTCCTTCAGAGTGCAGGCACTGTACTTCCCACCTCCAGGACTGTAACATTCCTCAGTCCTCCTTCAGAGTGCAGGCACTGTACTTCCCACCTCCAGGACTGTAACATTCCTCAGTCCTCCTTCAGAGTGCAGGCACTGTACTTCCCACCTCCAGGACTGTAACATTCCTCAGTCCTCCTTCAGAGTGCAGGCACTGTACTTCCCACCTCCAGGACTGTAACATTCCTCAGTCCTCCTTCAGAGTGCAGGCACTGTACTTCCACCTCCAGGACTGTAACATTCCTCAGTCCTCCTTCAGAGAGCAGGCACTGTACTTCCCACCTCCAGGACTGTAACATTCCTCAGTCCTCCTTCAGAGTGCAAGCACTGTACTTCCCACCTCCAGGACTGTAACATTCCTCAGTCCTCCTTCAGAGTGCAGGCACTGTACTTCCCACCTCCAGGACTGTAACATCCCTCAGCCCTCCTTCAGAGAGCAGGCACTGTACTTCCCACCTCCAGTTCTGTAACATCCCTCAGCCCTCCTTCAGAGAGCAGGCACTGTACTTCCCACCTCCAGTTCTGTAACATCCCTCAGCCCTCCTTCAGAGAGCAGGCACTGTACTTCCCACCTCCAGTTCTGTAACATCCCTCAGTCCTCCTTCAGAGAGCAGGCACTGTACTTCCCACCTCCAGGACTGTAACATCCCTCAGTCCTCCTTCAGAGAGCAGGCACTGTACTTCCACCTCCAGGACTGTAACATCCCTCAGTCCTCCTTCAGAGAGCAGGCACTGTACTTCCCACCTCCAGGACTGTAACATCCCTCAGCCCTCCTTCAGAGAGCAGGCACTGTACTTCCCACCTCCAGGACTGTAACATCCCTCAGCCCTCCTTCAGAGTGCAGGCACTGTACTTCCCACCTCCAGGACTGTAACATCCCCCAGTCCTCCTTCAGAGTGCAGGCACTGTACTTCCCACCTCCAGGACTGTAACATCCCCCAGTCCTCCTTCAGAGTGCAGGCACTGTACTTCCCACCTACAAGACAAGAGTCCGGGTAACTCCTGATCAAGTAGTGAACACCGGGAATATCGTTACTGTAGCTACAAACACTGCTAACGGAACACCTGGAACATTGTTACTGTAGATACAAGCACTGGTAACTGAACACCAGGAACACTGTTACTGTAGCTACAAACACTGCTAACGGAACACCTGGAACATTGTTACTGTAGCTACAAGCACTGGTAACTGAACACCAGGAACACTGTTACTGTAGCTACAAACACTGATAACGGAACACCTGGAACATTGTTACTGTAGATACAAGCACTAGTAACTGAACACCAGGAACACTGTTACTGTAGCTACAAACACTGATAACGGAACACCTGGAACATTGTTACTGTAGCTACAAGCACTGGTAACTGAACACCAGGAACACTGTTACTGTAGCTACAAATGGGATTATCAAACACGTAATTAAAACACCGTAGCTGAGATGTAACTCTTATTTCATATACACTGAGAGGTTTGTATCACTGTAGTATATACACCGAAACTTTAATCCCTATTTTAGAGTATCAAAATATTCTTGACTATTGGTGACAGGTGACATAATATGCAGTCGATAGACTTCAAACCCAGTTAACCGTACCTGTTGAAGGGGTGTAGTGGTTAAGCAACACCCAGTGTATATGTGTTGATGGAGTGTAGGTGAGGTACACAGCGCGAGGTTCACTACTCAAGACACCGTCCAAGTCACCAGGAACACCAGTACACTCACACTGGTAGTCACCGTCACCCTCACTAAGTCTTCACTAGACTGACAGTGAAAGAGAGAGTTCACTGCAGCATGTGATGGAGGAGGTGCAGTCTCCGTCAGGGGGGCAGGGAGGGGGTGGTGGGTCGTCAGGAGAGGGTGGGGGTGGAGGGTCGTCAGGAGACAGAGAGGGGATGGAGGGTCGTCAGGAGTCAGAGAGGGGATGGAGGGTCTTCAGGAGTCAGAGAGGGGATGGAGGGTCGTCAGGAGTCAGAGATGGGATGGAGGGTCTTCAGGAGTCAGAGAGGGGATGGAGGGTCGTCAGGAGACAGAGAGGGGATGGAGGGTCGTCAGGAGACAGAGAGGGGATGGAGGGTCGTCAGGAGACAGAGAGGGGATGGAGGGTCGTCAGGAGACAGAGAGGGGATGGAGGGTCGTCAGGAGACAGAGAGGGGATGGAGGGTCGTCAGGAGACAGGGACTGGATGGTCGTCAGGAGACAGAGAGGGGATGGAGGGTCGTCAGGAGACAGAGAGGGGATGGAGGGTCTTCAGGAGACAGAGAGGGGATGGAGGGTCGTCAGGAGACAGAGAGGGGATGGAGGGTCGTCAGGAGACAGAGAGGGGATGGAGGGTCGTTAGGAGACAGAGAGGGGATGGAGGGTCGTCAGGAGACAGAGAGGGGATGGAGGGTCGTCAGGAGACAGAGAGGGGATGGAGGGTCGTCAGGAGACAGAGAGGGGATGGAGGGTCGTCAGGAGACAGAGAGGGGATGGAGGGTCGTCAGGAGACAGAGAGGGGATGGAGGGTCGTCAGGAGACAGACAGGGGATGGAGGGTCGTCAGGAGACAGAGAGGGAATGGAGGGTCGTCAGGAGACAGAGGGGATGGAGGGTCGTCAGGAGACAGAGAGGGGATGGAGGGTCGTCAGGAGACAGAGAGGGGATGGAGGGTCGTCAGGAGACAGAGAGGGAATGGAGGGTCGTCAGGAGACAGAGAGGGGATTGAGGGTCGTAAGGAGACAGAGAGGGGATGGAGGGTCGTCAGGAGACAGAGAGGGGATGGAGGGTCGTCAGGAGACAGAGAGGGGATGGAGGGTCGTCAGGAGACAGAGAAGGGACGGAGGGTCGTCAGGAGACAGAGAAGGGACGGAGGGTCGTCAGGAGACAGAGGGGATGGAGGGTCGTCAGGAGACAGGGGATGGAGGGTCGTCAGGAGACAGAGGGGATGGAGGGTGGTCAGGAGACAGAGAGGGGATGGAGGGTCGTCAGGAGACAGAGAGGGGATGGAGGGTCGTTAGGAGACAGAGAGGGGATGGAGGGTCGTCAGGAGACAGAGAGGGAACGGAGGGTCGTCAGGAGACAGAGAGGGGACGGAGGGTCGTCAGGAGACAGAGAGGGGACGGAGGGTCGTCAGGAGACAGAGGGGGTATGGAGGGTCGTCTGGAGACAGAGGGGGGGATGGAGGGTCTTCAGGAGACAGAGGGGGGACGGAGGGTCGTCAGGAGACAGAGGGGGGACGGAGGGTCGTCAGGAGACCGAGGGGGGATGGAGGGTCGTTAGGAGACGGGGGATGGAGGGTCGTCAGGAGACAGAGGGGGATGGAGGGTCGTCAGGAGACAGAGGGGGGACGGAGGGTCGTCAGGAGACAGAGGGGGGAAGGAGGGTCGTCAGGAGACGGGGGATTGAGGGTCGTCAGGAGACAGAGAGGGGACGGAGGGTCGTCAGGAGACAGAGAGGGGACGGAGGGTCGTCAGGAGACAGAGGGGGGATGGAGGGTCGTCTGGAGACAGAGGGGGGGAGGGAGGGTCGTCAGGAGACAGAGAGGGAACGGAGGGTCGTCAGGAGACAGAGAGGGGACGGAGGGTCGTCAGGAGACAGAGAGGGGACGGAGGGTCGTCAGGAGACAGAGGGGGGATGGAGGGTCGTCTGGAGACAGAGGGGGGGATGGAGGGTCTTCAGGAGACAGAGGGGGGACGGAGGGTCGTCAGGAGACAGAGGGGGGACGGAGGGTCGTCAGGAGACAGAGGGGGGATGGAGGGTCGTTAGGAGACGGGGGATGGAGGGTCGTCAGGAGACAGAGGGGGATGGAGGGTCGTCAGGAGACAGAGGGGGGAGGGAGGGTCGTGAGGAGACAGAGGGGGGACGGAGGGTCGTCAGGAGACAGAGAGGGGACGGAGGGTCGTCAGGAGACAGAGGGGGGATGGAGGGTCGTCAGGAGACGGGGGATGGAGGGTCGTCAGGAGACAGAGAGGGGACGGAGGGTCGTCAGGAGACAGAGAGGGGACGGAGGGTCGTCAGGAGACAGAGGGGGGACGGAGGGTCGTCAGGAGACAGAGAGGGGACGGAGGGTCGTCAGGAGACAGAGGGGGGATGGAGGGTCGTCAGGAGACGGGGGAGGGAGGGTCGTCAGGAGACAGAGAGGGGACGGAGGGTCGTCAGGAGACAGAGAGGGGACGGAGGGTCGTCAGGAGACAGAGGGGGACGGAGGGTAGTCAGGAGACAGAGGGGGGACGGAGGGTCGTCAGGAGACAGTGAGGGGACGGAGGGTGGTCAGGAGACAGAGGGGGGACGGAGGGTCGTCAGGAGACAGAGAGGGGACGGAGGGTCGTCAGGAGCCAGCGGGGGGACGGAGGGTCGTCAGGAGACAGAGGGGGGACGGAGGGTCGTCAGGAGACAGAGGGGGGACGGAGGGTCGTCAGGAGACAGAGGGGGGACGGAGGGTCGTCAGGAGACAGAGAGGGGACGGAGGGTCGTCAGGAGACAGAGGGGGGACGGAGGGTCGTCAGGAGACAGAGGGGGGACGGAGGGTCGTCAGGAGACAGGGAGGGGACGGAGGGTCGTCAGGAGACAGAGCGGGGACGGAGGGTCGTCAGGAGACAGAGGGGGGACGGAGGGTCGTCAGGAGACAGGGGGGGGACGGAGGGTCGTCAGGAGACAGGGGGGGGACGTAGGGTCGTCAGGAGACAGAGGGGGGACGGAGGGTCGTCAGGAGACAGGGGGGACGGAGGGTCGTCAGGAGACAGAGGGGGGCCGGAGGGTCGTCAGGAGACAGGGGGGGGACGGAGGGTCGTCAGGAGACAGGGGGGGACGGAGGGTCGTCAGGAGACAGAGGGGGAACGGAGGGTCGTCAGGAGACAGAGGGGGGACGGAGGGTCGTCAGGAGACAGAGGGGGGACGGAGGGTCGTCAGGAGACAGAGGGGGGACGGAGGGTCGTCAGGAGACAGGGGGGGACGGAGGGTCGTCAGGAGACAGAGGGGGGACGGAGGGTCGTCAGGAGACAGAGGGGGGGACGGAGGGTCGTCAGGAGACAGAGGGGGGACGGAGGGTCGTCAGGAGACAGAGGGGGGACGGAGGGTCGTCAGGAGACAGAGGGGGGACGGAGGGTCGTCAGGAGACAGGGGGGGACGGAGGGTCGTCAGGAGACAGAGGGGGGACGGAGGGTCGTCAGGAGACAGGGGGGGACGGAGGGTCGTCAGGAGACAGAGGGGGGACGGAGGGTCGTCAGGAGACAGGGGGGGACGGAGGGTCGTCAGGAGACAGGGGGGGACGGAGGGTCGTCAGGAGACAGAGGGGGGACGGAGGGTCGTCAGGAGACAGGGGGGGACGGAGGGTCGTCAGGAGACAGAGGGGGGACGGAGGGTCGTCAGGAGACAGGGGGGGACGGAGGGTCGTCAGGAGACAGAGGGGGGACGGAGGGTCGTCAGGAGACAGAGGGAGGACGGAGGGTCGTCAGGAGACAGAGGGGGGACGGAGGGTCGTCAGGAGACAGAGGGGGGACGGAGGGTCGTCAGGACAGAGGGGGGACGGAGGGTCGTCAGGAGCCAGAGGGGGGACGGAGGGTCGTCAGGAGACAGAGGGGGGACGGAGGGTCGTCAGGAGACAGAGGGGGGACGGAGGGTGGTCAGGAGACAGAGGGGGGACGGAGGGTCGTCAGGAGACAGAGGGGGGACGGAGGGTCGTCAGGAGACAGGGGGGGACGGAGGGTCGTCAGGAGACAGAGGGGGGACGGAGGGTCGTCAGGAGACAGAGGGGGGACGGAGGGTGGTCAGGAGACAGAGGGGGGACGGAGGGTCGTCAGGAGACAGAGGGGGGACGGAGGGTCGTCAGGAGACAGAGGGGGGACGGAGGGTCGTCAGGAGACAGAGGGGGGACGGAGGGTC